>NC_051085.1:8345710-8428210 GCF_004664715.2 Peromyscus leucopus
ACGTTCAACAATGTTCTTGACATAAATCTCCAGAAGCAGAGGGTTAACCTGTTGCTCCCACTGGTTCTGCACTTGTGACACTGGGGGACAGCCAGGTTGTGCTAAGACTGAGAGCGAATGGAACAGATCTAGAGGCTCTTCTCCGTCACCAGTCAACATATGGCTCGTTTTCTTACCTTGGAGCCATGGACACTCTTTCCCTCCAAATGTGTACCAGTGATCTCAAGCACACTGGGCATGCTCTATCACCGGCTTACACCCTCAACTCTGTTCTGTAGCATGTCAAACCCACCTGTGTCCTTATGTCCTGGGTCACACAAAAATTTAGATGTCTTTTAAAGAAAGAACAAACAGAATAGGTCAATTTAAATTAAATAGTTGGTGAGTTATCTATTCATAACTTGTGATTTGAATCATTTGAATAAAGATGTTTCTGACATGCATTGTTCTATAGTAAATTTTAAGGGTATAGATTTTTTTTTTCCAACCTGGAAAACATAACACAATTTAAAATTGGCCACTCTCATCAATAATGAAGAATATTGTTTATTAATCAAAATCTGTGACTAAGAGCTGGAGCTACACCAATAATTGTCAGTACAAACCACCAGCTTGCCAACCACCTAGCCAAGACGATGGCAACCCACTGAGGCAAACACAGTTCCTTCCTCATCAGCAGCTGCCTGGATTTGAGGCTTAGATCACACACAGTGAGATATTTACAGACATTCTCCATTTTGTAAAAGGTTTATGAAAAGAAGTGCATGATTGAGTTTTGTAACTGATCTCATATTTTAATTGTTATTTGACTCATTATCTACTTATGAATATTTTAAAAAATTAAATTATCATCAATTATTTACCATCCCAAGAAATCAAGGTATGCTAATTCTCTATAATTATTACAGTTTGGGTCAATATTCAATCAGAATTTACAAGTATCAATTCTCCCTTCTTTTTAGTTTAATTAAGAAAAGTGGCTATGTAACGATAAAATAAACCAAAGCTTCTATATGTCAAGTCTACTTAAAGGAAGACAGACAGACACCCAGAAAACTGATACGCCACACACTAGAAAGTGATCGTGTTGTAGAAAAACAGAACAAACTATGCCTTTTTTCATGTGAGCGAGAGAATTAAAAGTCTCCTCTAGAGCTTTAAACACACTAAATCAAGTTCAATTAACACTGTGAGCTGGCAGAAATGTAACTCTGCAAATTTTCTGCTACCACTAGGGAAAGTGAGACAAGGTTGGCCCTGCACATAATGAGAAGTGCGGAGGGTCACTCTAAGCTAATCTGAGACCAATTCTGAACTAATAATAAAGGGAAATATTTCCACGTTGTAAGCAGCTCTCAGAAGTGACCCCTGCGGGGAGCAGCATGCTGTGAGTTTAAAAGAAAATGAGGATAGCATTTACAAAGGATGTTTTCCCAGATATCTAGCTTGATGGAAGAATCGAAAGACTACTGGGCAAGAACCTGCTGGCTTAGTGAGAGGATTCGAAGACTGACCTCAGATACCCAAGTTAGGGACAAGTGATGCTTGAGCCCGCGACAAGTTGGGAAGTAAAGCCAGGATACTGGTGACCTCCTTTAGGAAGGGACCGAGCAGCACAATTTATTGTGACTGTACCAGGGACCTGGGGGAAAATAAGCCAAAGAGCTGGGGAGACAGCCAGTGGTCAAGTGCACTTGTCTCACAAGTGTGAGGACCTGAGTTCAGACCCTGGAACCCACATAAAAAGCACTGAGGGGTAGAGGCAGGTCCCTGTGGCTCCCTGGTTGGCCAGCCTAGCCAGAAACAGTGAACTTCAGGTGCAGTGACAGATCCTGTCTCAAGGGAGTAAGGTGGAGAGTGACAGACACTTGAAGTCCTCCTCTGGCCTATGCCTCTGCATGTGCGCGCACGCATGAGTGCATGCACACACACACACACACACACACACACACACACACACACAAGCCCTTCACCTAGACAAAATCAGGCAGAAAGAAAGGTGCAGAGCCAAAGACAGAGCCAGGCAGGCTCTTCTTCCCATCTCCTTGGGCCCCTGAAAACAGCACATGGGGCTGTAAGGTCCGAGCTCAATGACTAAAAGTTACAGCCCCTGGTTCATCTATTCTTCTGACATATTGCATTGATGCAAACATTCTAAATAATTTTTAAAACGAGGAGAAACTTAAAACATCCGTCTGTAGAACTAAGTTCCTAGCATTTAAAAGAAAATAAGGTTAAACATTTATAAGCACTTATTTTTGGCCAGGTAGCCAGCTTTACCAAAGAATTCAAGCTGAGTTTAAATGAATAAATGTTCAAACAAATAAATAATCAAGTGAGCACCTATTAAAACATACTGTTTGAGTGGTGGAAGTGCATGGATCCCAGAACATGCTGGGCCTGTGGACACCAAGGATGGCTCAAATGCAAGAATACAAGAATCTCCAGTACTGATTTAGAGGGAAACAAAATTAACTTACTGAGTTATTAAGATTATTAAAAAGGCCATCTTGAAATCTGAGGAGAAACGTTGTCCTTTGAATGAAAATAAGAAAGAGATTAGCTGTGGGTGAGGTCTGGAGTTAAATGCAGAAAATAAGAACAGATGTGGGTATATGAACACACCTGCACACAAACATGTTTGTACACACAATTACTTGGGAAAATCACATAAAGATGATTTCCTCTGGGCTCAGTAGAAGAGACAAAGGATTCAAGAATGCTGTTCATCTGTGTTGCTCTGTAAAGTAGCCATTCACCCTATGTGCCCATCACATCACAATTGCTCCTCCTACCTCCAAGTACTCTGTAACTGCACATAGCAAGTGAGTACCATGTTAGACATGCTCCACTTTCTCACAGATTCACTGCTGGTGCTGCGCGGAGTACTACATACATCCTAATCATCTGCAGGGCTTCTGTGAGCAGTTTCTGACTTGGCAGATATGGTGTGAGCTGGGTATTTGTGTTTCTAATCGAAGCCAGCTGACGGTGGTGCTGCCAGTCCAAGGACCACGCTTGGAGAACCTATGGCGACGACACCGGCAGAATTATCCATGTTGTGCGTGTCCAAGATTCACCCTCAGCTCGGGCTGACTTCTCCCCTTCTCAGCAGCAGATGCGGAAAGGGGTCTGCACATAAGAGAGACTTGGCTTTGGAAGATGGGTGGTGGTTTTACAATCACCTGCTTTTTTAAATTATGATTCCATCAGGTCAAAGTCTCCTACACTCACAGCCTTTCAGTGAGAGTTGTATTCCCAGGAACTGGGCACAAAAAGCGCATTTACCTACATGAACCCTTTTCTATGAACAGTGTAACGGCTGGGGACCTTGGATCTGGAGCAGAGTGTTGAATCAAAGGGTCTGGGACAGGTTAGCTTTTCAGGGACTGGCAGAAGAACAGAGTCCATACCATAGGACCATTTTGAAGCTTAACAAGAAGTGTACATGAACCACCATGGCATGTACCCATGAGTACCTGGAGCAGAGTCGGGTTCCTCAGTGACAGCGCTTGCTATTTTTACTAGTTCTTCATAAAATCTGTAATTTGAAAACCATCAGGAGTGTGGTTCTTTAGGGAATGGGCAGATTTCTCGGTGGTTAGGGACACATACTGCCCATGCACAGGGCCTGACTTTGGTTCCCAGCACCCACACTAAGCTGTTCACAACCACACATAACTCCAGGGGGTCTGACTCCCTCTTCTGGACTCCATGGGTATCTACACTCATACACCCTCAGACCCACACACAGACACAACCATATACACATGATTAAAAATTAAAAATAAAATTTCAAATGAGTGTCTAAGGCAATATCAAAATGTGTTTTCTATGCTTCTTAACTCCCATGTTTGGAGACATAGCTCAGAAGCAATATTCAAGTTTGCTACAGGAATTTTACAGAGGCGTTTTAAACATGAAAGCCAAGCGTCATCTGTACACGGCACACGGGCAGGCACTACTGAAGACAGTTTCTTCAGTTACATTTTCATCCATCCAGAGAGAAGAGCCTGAACACTGTGAGCTTCAGCAGAGCTGGTGGCTGGGTTGGAACCTCCAGCCTCTAGCACACTCCAGGGATCTGGAAGGTGCTCCACAGTGTCTGAGAGATGTGTGAGCGGGGTAGGTGGATGAGTGGAGGCATAGCTGGGTTCTTATGAATAGATGGGTGATGGGTGGGTAGCGGGATGACCAATGCTCCTCTTGTACTCTGTGTTACAGGTTAGAGTCTACTATTCCAGGCTTTCTGAGCACCCGGCCAACTTCCTCATTCAAAAGATAAGGTCCAAATGAGACATTTAAGATCACAAACTACTTATTCAGTGATAAAGCTTACACCTCAAACACGGCTTGGAGAGGAAAGAGAAGGGAACAAGGGAGGAGGGAGAGATAGAGGGAGGAGGGAGGGAGGGAAAGAGGCATGAAAAGAAAGGGGAGGAGGAAGCAGGGGAGACTTAAAGACTAGCCAGGTGGTCACCTTAAAGACAGTCGTATTTTAATAAGATACATATCATCTCTTTCGCCTCCCAGCATCCCTCTCTGCCAAGGAGCTCTCTCGTTCAAACCCCCACACTGATCATAAGGTTCAGAGACATCAGAGAGAACTCCACAGCGAGTTCCAGGAAAGGCACAAAGCTACACAGAGAAACCCTGTCTCAAAACAAACAAACAAACAAACAAACAAAACAAAGAAAGAATCAGAGATACTTGGAGAAGCAGACCGCAGAGCTTAGTGGGTGGTTCTGGTAGGAGTATAGAAGACCAGAATGCCAAGAGAAATGCAGTGAAGACTGAATTCTGAGGTTTCAATTGGAAATGAGGATGGTTCGGGGAACTAAACTTGAAGCCACTCTTGTGGCACTGTGGCGGAGCTTGTCTCCCATTTATCCAGGTCCTAGGACTTTGTGGAGGTTGAGTGATGGACTTCTGACCCAGGAAATTTCAGGGTAGCACTGCGTCCAGTTATGATGATTGCTGGCTGCTTTGGTCCAGATTTATAGTGAAAATTGGAAGCATAAAGCAGAAGAGAAGGAACACTGGAAGAGTGCATTTAAAAATTGGAGTCAAGGAATGGCGACCAAATGATTAACACCACGGAGAAAGCTAAGCACTTTACAGTAAGACGAAAGGACAGACGCCTGCTGATCCAGAATCTCAGCCCCACTGATCACGGACCCAAGATCTTGATTTAAGAAGGGCCACCTGAAGAAGTATTCCCTATGTTAATCTATCCAGGGGCACAGAGGCTACTGCTGTGGTCTGAGTGTGCTTGGCCAATGTACAGCTGGCCTCAGGCCTCGTCAATGCCTATACGATGCTAAATTTGCAGGCGTGGAGAAAATGAGTTGTAGGTTCTAGCTACTACCCAGGCTGCAAAGAAAGGTCCGGCAGATGGCACGGTATATGGACAGGTCAGAACAGGAAGTAAATAGAGTCAGCCTCGGAGAGAGCCCACGTAAGCTGCAACTGGCAAGGACTAAGAGCAGGATTCCCCAAGGCTTTGGGGACTTACACCCTGCCACCTAGATGTTTCAATGTTTGCTGAAGTGCGGTCGTAATCAGTCTAGACAATAAAAATCCAGAGTCAGACATTGAGGGTGAAAGCTGAAAAATCAGAGAAGGAGAGCAGCCAGCTCCAGAAACTTCTTACCCCTATGAAATCTCAGACCGAATGGCAGGGGCGAGATCCTGTCTCTATGAATCCTCAGACTGAATGGGTGGGGATCCTGTCTCTATGAATCCTCAGACTGAATGGGTGGGGATCCTGTCTCTATGAAACCTCAGACTGAATGGGCATGAGATCCTGTCTCCACCTGCCTTATATTCCTGTCTCCACCTTCCTAGGGCTGGGATTAAAGATGTAAGCCACCACTGCCTGGCCGCTATGGTTAACTAGTGGCTAGCTCTACCCTCTGATCTCCAGGTAAGCTTTATTTGTCAGAACACAAATAAAATATCATACAACAGTTTGCCTTGCCGAGTTTTGAAATTGCTTTAGTCTGATATCTCCTTGATAGTTGTATTTCTTTTTAAAATAATCTTTATTATTTTGTTTTATGTGTATGGCTCTTTGGCCTGCATCATGTGTATGAAGTGCCCACAGAGGCCAGAAGAGGGCATTGAATCCCCTGGAGCTGGAGTTACAGACAGTTGTGAGCTGCCATGTGGGTGCTGGGAATCAAACCCAGGTCCTCTGGAAGAACAATCAGTGCTCTGAACCACTGGGGCATCTCTCCAGCCCTTCTTGCTATTTTTCTATTTCTTCCCTTGGGGATGGGAGTTTGTACCCTATCCCACTGCTGCATGTTGGAAATATGTAACTTTCTTACTGATTTTACAGAGGCTCTTAGTGAAGAGCTTCCCTTGAGGTTCTGAGAAGACATTAAACTTGGGCTTTTGAGCAGTACTATTGGGAACTGTGGAGACCTTGACAGGCCTTGGTGCATTTGAATTATGAGACAGACATGAGCCATTTGAGCGGTAGGGACAGAATGCCATGGTTTCGACATGACTGTAGTGTGGAAGGCTTGGTTCCCAGTTGGTGGCCCTATTGAAAGTCGATTTGAACATGAAGGTGTTAACATCAGTTGGGGCAGTGCATGGATGACTCCACAGCTGAACGGGCTGTGAGGTAGGTGTGAGGAAGTCACTGAGGATGTGGATTTAAAAGGACTATCTTGTCCCAGATCCTTCCTCTCTTGTCCCCTCTGCGGGTTGCCATGTGCTCTTCTATGGCTTCCCCTCCAGCTGCGGTATTTCTACATTAACACAATCTAAAAGCAATGGATGCCAGATCGCCACAGCGTAAAACACCTGCTAATATGAGCCAAACTACATCTGCCTTCCTTTCAGCCGCTTTTCCCAGACACTCTGTCACAACGACGTAAGGAAACTACCAACTGCAAACCCCTTGTTCTTATCCAGCATGTCTTAGTTCGTCACCTCTAAATTCTGGAATCTCCACTCTTCTTGCAGTTTCCCGGACATTTCCTTCTTGCCTCTCTCCTTTTGTTGCAGGACCAAGTCCCCTGCCACAGTTCCTGTGACCACCACACGGCATGCCACCCTCCCTTTGTCTAGACTTCACATTGCATAACAAAACTCCACATCAAAACCACCTAGCCAGTTCTTCTAGTACGAAAACGCTGAATTTGAGGCATTGTGCTACTTAACTGGGTTCTCTCATCTTTTCTATTCCACACATTATAGTTCTTACAGCATCTTTAAGAAACCAGATATTGACTAGTTGGGACTCACCCATGGATTCTACAGGTCTGTTTATTTATTCTTATTTATTTATTTATTTATTTATTTATTTATCTATTTATTTATGTGTCAGGGACAAGGACAGAATCTCTAGTTAGTGGAAAAATACAGACCCCCGATAAGACAGGGAACTAGATCAGCTTACAGTCAGGTTGCCTAGCAACAGGACATTGAGTCAGAGCCCTTGACCCTCTCACCCTGTAAACATCCTATACAAACATCCTGTTAGCTTGCCCCACCTTATGCAGATGACAGCTTCTTGCTTCCCCCCACCACCCTGCAGGAACTATATAAACCCTTCTGGAAGGAAATAAAGTTGCACCTTGATCAGAATCTAGACTTGGTGCATTTTCCTTTGTATCTCCTGTCCCTACATTCCCTCCTTAGGGTGGTCGAGAACCCGTTGTAGCCCTACAGGCGGGGCATTTACGTTGTGAGCATAACGGGAGGGAGTAGATGCTATCCTTCTACCACATTGGTCCCAGGGGTTGAAGCCAGGTTGTCAGGGCTGGTGGCCGGTACCTTTACTTTGTTAAGCCATCTTGCTAATGAAAGAACAGACTTTGCTTGTTTTCTGGGGGAAGGGGCGGAACCCAAACCATTTTTTTTTCAGGCCCTCAAGTGAAACAAGAAAACACCATCTTTAGTCTTCGAATGCTCCCGTACTATTATTCATTTTAGGGGCTGGGGAGATAGACGGCTCAATTGGTACAGTGCTGGCCATGTAAGCACATGGACTAGAGTTGGAGCCCCAAAAGCCATGTTAAAAAACAAACAAACAACAAAACCCTAAGCATGCTGGTGTGTGTCTGTAATCCCAGTGCTGGGCAGCCGAGATGGGCAGATCCCCGGGACTTGCTGGCCAGCCAACCGGGCTCACTTGGTGAGCACCGGTCAGTGAGAGATCCTGTCTTGAAAAAGAGGATGAATGACACCTGACGTTGTATTCTGTCTTCCACACACATGAACCTGGACACATGTGCACGACTCAAACAAACACACACACACACACACACACACACACACACACACACCACACAAATGCTATTCCTTTTAGATAATTGTACATTGAAAATGTCAAGTCTTTCCAAACCCCACCCACCCATGCGCCAAAAAAAATTAACTTATAACTTGGACAGACTGAGATTCTGAGGAGTTTGAAGCTTATTCAATTTGAGGAGCCCTAGCAGGAGAGGCTGACATGGTGGCCCATACTTTAACCCCAGCATTTGGGAGGCAGAGGCAGAGGCAGGTGGATATCTGTGAGTTCAAGGTTAGCCAGGGCTACATAGTGAGAGCCTGTCCCAAAAACAAACAAGCAAATTAAGAGGAAGAAGAATATAATCAGCAGCTCATGGTGGCGCACACCTAATCAACTCAATCCTCAGGAGGGTGGAGGAGCAGCAGATGTTCAAGGCCATCCTTGGCTACATGGCAGGTTTGAAATTGGTCTGGGCTACATGAAATCCTACCAAAAAAAAAAAACCCCAAAAAAAACAAAACAAAAAAAAAAAAAACAAATGAACAAACACCCAAAAAGCACATAACAAATCTCCCCAAGTGTAAAACAAGCAAAAAATCACAAAATTGTAACTATACCTGATACAGAATTAGGTCTGGGTCTTCTCGAGGGGCCTGTGTCCTATATAAATGAGAAGCTCTAAAACTCAGGTTTCACTAACTTTGTAGTAAAACCACCCCTGTTTATCATCAAGACATACACACCAAACTCTGCCCAAGAGAAGAGAAATCACCCAAACAAGAGAAAAATAGGTAAGAAAAAGTCAAGTAGCAGGATTTGAACTTCCTGTTATATTTGCATAGCAGTTATAATGGGGGTGTGTGGTCTAGCAGTGATGAGTCTCGATGATGAGCTTTCTCACATGCACAGTCCACCTGCTGCTCACCCCAGGGTGGGGTGGTGGGGAGGGTAGCAGCCGTCCATCCTGGCTTTAGACAAGGCGCACACAGTAACACATGCACTGAACCTAATTTTATTCTAGGAACGGGTGTCCCCTGACCTCCCTGTTCTTGTACTTTCTTTAGAATGACAGTGCAGTTGTTCAGTATTTTCTTGGTTTCCCTATCACCAAATGGAATAATTTGGGGACAGGACAATTTTTGCCATTTCATGTTCTATAAAATCCCACATAAGTGCACTTGATTATCTGGTAACAAGAAGGCCGTCATTTTCATCAATAGAAGCTGAACTAGGTGTTACAAAGTCCCTTGTTCCTGCTACAGAAGGTTTTCTCCAAGTAATTTACCCCTTTGCAAATCAGGAAAAAATATAAGTTCTATTACTCTCTTCAATGCCTAAATTCAAGTCTGGGTCTAATTTGGAAGGAGCCAAGTCTAAAACCACCATCAAAAAAAAAAAAAATTACTTAAGACTCAGCATACCAAAAAGCTTCGTGTCATCCCAGCCCCGCCCAGGCCTCTCCATACCCTAGAAAGGGATAACAATGTGGGAAACAGTGGGTTTGTTTCCATTTTGAAAAAATAATACATGGTATTTGTTAACACTTAAGAAAATACAAAAAGGTATACGAAAGAGAAAAAAAAAAACTCATTCAACCTCCTGGTCCACAAACACGCCCTTTCTCCTCTTCCCTGCATCCTCTTCCTCTCCCCCCCCCCATCCCCTCATCTCCTCTCCTCCTCAGTACCAGGAGACTGAACCAAAAGCCTCAGATCTGTGAGGCACGTGCTCTACTCTTTAGCTACTCTCCCAGCTCCTCCAAAAGAAACGACTGTCTTCCTCACAGTACTTTGTGATGTTTCTTGCAGCATTTCATTACTTGGGGAAAAAAAAAACCCGACATCACATCGTGTGTATAATTCTGAGATCTGTTTCTTATGGACTTTAGGGTTGTTTTATTTTTAAAGGCCATCTGTTTAATATTCATAAACAGCTCCCTTAGATTTCAGGCAAAGATCATTTCTGCATCTTAACTTGAACACTCTGGAGGCCTGTGCAGGCAGCCTGTGCTTCTCATGAGTCGAATTCAGCAATGTGTCTGGGATTTTTTTTTTTAAATCATGTAGTAGTGAAGATCTAGTCCCACAATTTGACCTCTAAGGAGCCTCACAACACCATGAGAGCCAACCTTCCTGAAAAACCTGATGGCAAGTGTAGTCTCGTGCTAATTGGAATTTAGTGAGACATTTTCTTTTTTAATGTTTCACAACATCCATCATCTCACACCTGGTGATCTCTGAACTGCACAAGCTGGGGAGATTGCAAATCCAGAGGCAAGAAAGGGAGGCAGCACCCTGGAGGAGCAGAGGACTCACCATAGGCGTTCGTTCACGTGATGTAAACAGCCCTCCATTTGCTGTGAGGGAGGGAGAAGAGGAGGGTGTGAAGGAGTGTGGGAGGACTGCTCAACGGGACTTCAAGCCGAGATTTCCCCTCTCGGCTCTGAATAATTCTCCTTTCCCAACTGCACAGCAAGGAAACTTGCAGGATGGCTGCCAACGTGCAAGACACTTTGAGTACTGTGCCTGTCACGGGCATCTTGACAAATGGCTATCCTCTAAAAATGACCCCAAAAATTCTCTTCTAATAGAATCAAAGAGACCAATATATATAATAGATTTTTTTTTAAGTGTATGTGTTGGCCCAGAGTACAGACTGGAGGTACGAAGCAATTCTGTGGGTTGTCAGCCAAGACCATCGTCATCCCGTTTGATGTTGGTAGTGGTAGTTCCACAGTTTCTGAAACAGATGTCCCAAGATTCTCTGTCCTCTTGCTTACGTTCCTTCATTAGAAGACCCGCCGAGGCCTGGAGGTTTCAGTCATGAGGCAATGCACTAGTTCTGGAGCTGGAAGAGTTTTCATTGGCATTTTATATCAATGGAAACACAGTCGAATGCAGCTTGCCAGTGTGCAGACATCATTTATGGAGGTCAGGAGACCACTGTTAACTTATCACCATGAAAACTTTCTCTAAGTACGATGTGCGTTCCGTATTCCAGAGAATGGGTCGTTTCAGGCAGACATATTTCAGGCACCAACGGTGACTCTGAATCACGTTAGACAGAATGGTGTCAAGTGGCATTTTTCCTGGAACTCACAACATTTGGAGTCCCTGGAGAGCCAAGTCTTTTGTGGGGCTTTACACCAGTAACTGAAGCTCCTCTAAGTTCAAGGTTGCTGCGATTCTGCTGGCACGCTATACCTTTGAGGGGACAGGTGTGTTCACTCATCTTGCCAAGCATTGAGGGAGGGAAAACAAGGTGTTCTTCTCAAGGGAGTCACCAAATTTGACGACTTAGTCTCAGTAATTCGATGGACATCTACTGAATTTGTGCTGAATACAACGTTTTTCAGTTAAGAAGCTTATTTTTTCAATTTGTTGTTTCCCAAATTACGAGCTCTTGATCCATTTACTGGAATATTTCACTCAGATTTGCATTTGGACTAAAATAAAACAAAGAAGAAGAAGAGGAGGAGGAGAAGGAGCAGGAGGAGGAGGAAGAGGAGGAAGGAGAAAAGGAAGAAGAAAAACCCAGTTGACAAGAAGTGTCAACAAAAGTGTTCGTAGGCCACATGAAGAACCCCTCTAAGTATATTCCACAGAAACGTCAATTCTCAGTTATCTATGGAGTGATTTCCAAACCCAGACTCAAAAGTAGGGCAAGTGCACGGTTCACAGTAAACATCAAATATTTGTTTGGAGTCACCTACGGTTCGTATTAATGGGATCCTTGGCAGAACATGAGAACTTGCTGACAGCGCAGAGCCAGCTCTTACTGGTCCTGGGAAACGTGACAAATTTTGTTTTCTCCTCAAACAAAACAAAACAACGAAGTTCAAATCTGTTCCTAGAGGAATTTTTAGTGTTTTAGAAATGAGTACTTCTTTTGAAAATGAATTATTTACGAGAGTTTTAAATGTTCTGATGTTTCAACTTTATTGCAGTGGGATTTGATTCTTCTCCCTTTCAGAAACAAATTTGCTGCTATGAAAGTTGCTCCTAAAAATACAGCTAAGGGAGAAATGTCATAGGGGTCCACATTTTAAATTTGGCTGTCTATTGACAGATATGACAGCTACTGCTAAAATGCCAGGCTTGACTGATGTCCCCTCCCCCAACGCTGGTTGTGATCAACCATTTCAATGTTTGCTCTGTCTGGAATATTTTTGCAAACTCTGGCTATTCTTTTGGGAGATCTGAGCCTTGAATGTCCAGCTTCCACCAGGCACCAGAATTTAGTTCACTTTAAACCAATTATTGAAGGCTTGCTTACACGTCTCTGCTAAGTGTCCTTCAGCTACATTAGTTCTGACTCAGTTTCCAGAGTTTGCCTCCTAGCCTGCAGCACACCCCCCAGCATAGGGTCGATCCCAGTGCATCAAGAAGGAAGTCCGGTTCAGTGTGACTCAGTGGCCAGTGTTAGTTCCAACTTCTAGAGTCTGACACCGGACGGTTTATTTTAGGCATGTTTAAGTACAGTACAATTTGGTAACACAATCCCATGTGCACAATAAAGCTTAAGGCATAATTACATTGAAACTCGTTTCAAAGTCCATGCCACCTTGTCCATGAAGATGGGTTCTGTAGGTAGATTACACGTGTGATCTTAAGGGCCTGGAGGAGGATCTGGTATGGTCTCAGTCATACTGATAATGCAAAGGTCGCCAGGCTAGTAACTACCTCTGGTTCTGTTTGTCAGGATCTGGGGGACAAGGGCAGGGGAACAAGGGCAGGTATGGCCTGGCCCTACAGATAGTGCAGAGGTCACCGAGGCTATTAATCACCTATAGTCCTGTTTGTGGGAGCCTTGGAGAGCCAGATGTGGCCTGATCCAACAGATAGCACAGAGGTCACCAGGCTTTTAACCACCACCATTCCCGGCCTTCTGGGCAGAAAACAGGTTATATATTTCTTCCTTTGAAGAGACAACCCTGTGTGTTTACCATCCCTGGTTTCTCTAGTGCTTATCAGTGAGCACAAGGACCTCTGTGTCCCCAACACATGCTGAGTCTCTAGTCTCCCTCAGACTCCCCCCCCACCACCACCTTTCAAAGCTGGAGATGTAGCTCAGGGGTAGAATGCTTGCCTCCCATTTCACCTTGGGTTCAGTCCTGAGCCCTACAAGAATAAATAAAAACCAAATAAATAAATAAACAAACAAACAAAAATTAAACTCCTCCCTAACTGCCAAGAACCACCTGACACAGACGCTGTCAGGTGACCCCTTCCCACCTACGACTCCCCGAGTTACTGACAATATGGAGGCACTGTGTACACCATATATAATTTTTGTGCTATCCTTAGAGCTGATACTATCAGTGAGGGCAATGACCTTTGTCACTGACCCACTGTCCTTGTTCTTGATGCAAAAGATACCTTCAAAAAGTATTTTTAGAACACTAAGTCATTTTCAATATAGTCCAGCAAATCCAGTCAATAACCCAAATCCAATCTCTCTCAGGCATGTCCCACCTGTACCCCAGGATAGACATGGATGTGGCCCCCTAAAAATTATAAACTTACTTAAACCATTATGAGATTTTTTTTGGGGGGGGTATGGTTTTATTTTCTTTTGTAGCTTACTGCACAGTTCTTGAGGGTGAAGTTGGTAGATGAGACTGTGTCACATGTATGTCCAAGGTTTAGATGTGCCTAAAAACCTCGAGTGAGGGATATGTGATGATACTTAACACACACAAGCGGCATGGCGAGCCTACCCTGGCCCACACGGGGCAACTGGACCACTGTGCTCTGCAGTGGGTGCATTCAGAGCCCCACGATGCAGCCAAAATGCAAAAGGCAGCATGCTCTGCCCAGCGCTTGCTTCTCCTGTTATCCTTCTTCCTGTGTTCCTGCGTTCCTCACTCCTGTGACTTTACCCCTAACAGCTTCACCTGCAGACGTCTCCTGGAGAGCCAGAGCTTCCTTATTATATCATATACTAACCATATAGGAGAGTGTCTCCTTTTCCATGTCAGTCAACTCCCATGCCCTTGGCCAACTACCACACGACATGGGAGGAACCAATTAGAGCCTCTCACTTAAGTAGTTAATAGATAGTTGAGAAGGAATGAGCTCAGCCTTCTAAATAAACGTCTTTCAAATATTACTAATTAATGTAAACTCTAGCCCTTGGAATATGCTAAAGTCAGATTCTTATTGGGAGGCCTCCTAGAAGTCACTTGAACCTCTGCGGTCACAAGATACCCCCAGTCATAGACGGCACAGTGGAGAGAAAGTGTCAATGACTAGTCCTCGCGTTTCTGAAAGGTGCCCATGGCAGGCCTCTGCAGGGATTTCCCATGGTGCCTTCCCTGAGGGATCAGTGCTCGGGTCCCAGTCGCCCAGCACATCCTGAAACAAAATCACCAAAAGACACAAAGAGCAGGGGAAGGAGAATAAAAAACTGAGACCAAGTTGGTAGATAAGAAAGGATGCTACTTCATCGTAGAAGATTCCACCATCAAGATGGCCCTTGACACTGGTGCAGAAAGGTCTGCTGAAAGACTCAGAAGAGCACTCATCCCAGCAACTTTTCCATTAAAATGGCTTCCGCTGAAAGCTTGGTACGCCACACCACATTCGCTAGAAAGCGAAAAGAGGAAAAAACCCTCAAGAGCGAGGGGTCGGAGAGCTGCAGGCACTTTGCTTGGTGAAATGACAAAAGCTTAACAAATGGCCGAGATGGCTGTGCTCTGTCTCCATATTAGTTTCCATCCTCAATTGGATCTCATTTCCAGGGCGGCCACCTTTCCTTGAACAGCCGCAAGTGCTGGATCAAAGGAGGGGGGCGGGGGCCGCACACAAGCGTGCGGTAGGAAGGGGAGCGGAGAGGGCGCAGACTTCACTGCATCAGAGAGTAATTTCGAGAAATAAAAACCACTTTCAGAGGAAGCTGAAACCCAAAATAGTTGCAACCTTAAACTTCATCTTAAGAGTTTGGGGGATGTTACATCCTTCCACGTGGTTGCCTAGAGAACAGGATTCATTTATCACTTGCTGTCCAATAATTTCTAAGAAGTCGCTATCTTACATTTCATCTCTGGATGTTAAATTCACTCTAAGTGGAAAGAGCTTTCCAAAATATGCAGTTTAAATTATAGTAAAGAAATTGTCAGGGAAAAAAATGTCACAGAAAGCTTAATCTCCTTTAATATATTTTGCTATCTCAATAAATTAGCATTCTTCCATCTTGATTAAAAGCACTTAGCACATAAAAAGACCCACATAAGGATATTCTAGCTGAACTAAACTTATTATTCTGAATTTCCTCCAAACACTCAAGAAAGAATACCACTGATAACAGAATGTGGAAGAAGCAAGAGAAAGAATTCAACATCCTTCACAGGACGAATTTTCTTTAACTCTTGCCTGTGATAAACCCAGTCACAAGAAAAGAGTTCAGGTGATTCTCAGAGGGAAGGTTCCCAGGTGCGCTGTCAGTGACATTAGCATGCTTGGGCATGCGTGTCCACACACACACACACACACACACACACACACACACACACAGCACACGCACATGCAGAGCGTGTGTGTTGTGTGTGCCTGTGTGTGTGTGCCTGTGTGTATGTGTGTGTGTGCCTGTGTGTATGTGTGTGTGTGTGTGTGTGTGTGTGTGTGTGAATGTACATGTTGATTAAGAACAGCACTGCTAGCCAAATTCCTATCTTTTCTGCTTCCTATGACATTTTTCAGGCCAAGGTAATGATTCCACGAGCATGCTAAGTCTTTCATCTCTGGCCCCTTGTGCTTAAAGAATACAGGACACCCCAAGAGCCAGCTCTTTGGCAGGTAGAATATTCCTTTTGCTTCTGTTCCTTGCTGGTCCTTTTGGCTTTTCTATGCCGTATAACTCTTTACAAGGAAGCAAGAAGGTGATAAACTTGACCTCTGTATGTTCCTCTTAGAAACAGCATGTGTTACAACCTACGTGATGGGAAGACCAGGAACTAACTAGGGAGTCGCAGTGACTGGTGCCTTTAATTTCTGTGAAATGTTAAGAGCTCACTTGAACTATGCCTGAGACCAGATACTTTGTCCCTCAAACTCATGTCCTTGACAGACCATCTGTAAATCTCAGTTGACCAGAATACAACCATAAGAGAAAAATTCCTATTTGTCATAAAACACTGTCCTGGGTACTGGGGGACTTTTTAAAAATGCTAAGATATATTTTTCTGGAAAGTTTCTGGGCCAGTGAGATGGCTCAGAGGGTGAAGACACGTGCCACCAAGCCTGACGACCCGAGCTTGACCCTCACTACTCATGTGAAAGAAGTGAACTCTCTCCCACAGGACCACCACATGAACCTCTACCAGACCATGACACTCACAAACCCTAACACACACACACACACACACACACACACACACACACACACTCACGTAATTTTAAAAGTAAAATGTTTGCAAAGCAGGACCTCATTTAGGCACATAGCATGTTTGTCTTGTGTGACTCTTAAGTCATCATAAGAATGTAGCCCAGGATGGCTGTTCAGGGTTGTGGAATGCTTCACTCTATTCATCTTTTTATTTACGACAACCTATGGATGATTGCTTTTTGCTTCCACAAAGACTGCAAAGAGGTGTTTGTTTGAACACAGAAGTGGTTAATGGTGAAAAAGAAGTTACTCTACACAATTTTATCTGCGTTAGGTTTTAAACTGGTAGTGGCCATTTATTTATTTAAGAATATTTAGTACTACAGAAGACGGAAGCAGCAAATGGAAAATACAAAGTTCACAACTTGTATTTTGTATAGTCAACAAGTAACTTAAGAGCCATTTGTTATGGTTGACAGCTAGGACAAGTCAGCCTGGACCACCGTGGCCATGTTGGGAAAAGGAACAGAGGCCCAGGGACCCCTTCAAGCTCATCTTCAGGGTCCTGGCATACGGTTTAGGTTTAAATAGAAGTAAAGAGGCATGCACAGCTAAATAGTCCTGGTCCGGGGTGGTCCCATCTTTGTCCGAGCTCCAGTCTCTCCCACAATTATCTGGCAAGTTATGAATCTCTTTCTTTTTTTTTTTTTTTTTTTTTTTTTTTTTTTTTTTTTTTTTTTTTTTTTTTTTTTTTTTTTTTTTTTGAGAGTTTTCTGTTAGCTTTGCGCTTTCTGAATCGTTTGGAGACAGGCTGCTCGACTCACAGAGATCGCTGCTCTGCTCCGAGTGCTGGATTAAGCGTGCGCACACGCCGCTTATGAATCTCTTTCTGGGAGACCGCTCTGCTCTGCTCCGGCAAGCACCAGGCTCCTCCCAGTCTTCTCCTTCTCCCAGCAAGAGATTCCTGGGAGAATTACTGTTCCTTTCGGGTTCATTGTCTCAACAGTCTGATCGCCAAAGAGAAGGGCACAAGTATCCTTTTAGAACATCATCACTCCTACCAGGCTGGTTACAGAATGTACGTGTGCTAAGAATTAGAAAGGGACAGAAATGTTCATTAAACATTCAAGTGGATAATGAGCATTAAGTGTGCGTGAGTCAATCAGTATTCATGAAGTCATCAATTACCAACTAAATAAGTGAGCTCACAGCTGTGACAAAAAACACCTCTACCTGCATCTCTATGAAGGAGTTTCCTTGCTCCCAACCTTAATTCCGGTCCTCACTGCCCCACCATTGCAGGGAAGACTAATGAGAGAGAGCTTGGGGAAAGGCGAAGGTACAGGGAGATGGAGAAGGCAGGGAGGAAGAGGGAGGGGGAAGAGGGAGGCTGGTGGCTGATTAGGATTCATGCAGAATTGTTCTTGTAGCTCATTGCTACGTGAATGTACTCCACCTCCCTCCCCTTACTTCCCACTGTGTGTTTTTAATTGATTCAATAAACCATGTAACTCAGGCCTCTTAATTTGTGATCCATAACCTCTGGGATAGCTCACCTCGCTCGTGGTCTATGCAGAGGCTATTTGCATCAAGGTAATTTCCCACATGACAAAACTCATCAGTGTTTCTTACCTCCGTACTGACTGCTAATTGTCTGCCGCCAGGAGCCAATAGGAGAAAAATAAATGACGAGGGGCAACTAATTATTAATGAGGAAGCCAGAAGCAGTCAATATTGCTCAGTTCTGTGGCTTGGTTACACAACTTTATGATATATATTTATATAGAAGTATTTTTATATGTGTGTAAAATTGCCTTAGCTCAATTGTTCAAGACGTTGTTATTTCATGAGGGTCTACAGAGTGTGGTTTATAGTGGTCTACAAACAGGGCTATCTCAGGACATTCAGCTGGCTAAATTGCATTACCATCATTGTAGAAAGATGTTCACTCACTGTGTGAAATGATTCACTGCAGCTCTGTGTTGAAGCAGGAAAGGAAGCAAGTCCGGCAGTCACCGTCTCTGACATTTCCAAGTGTCTAAAGTGTCTAACATTATCATTTAGATAGCTAGAGATGCAATAAGGACCCAGGGATGTAAGATGTGCATCTGCTGCTCTCCTCTGATGGTGGAAGAGACCCCAGCTACCTCCCATAGCACAGATATGCAAATGAAGTTGTATGGGAATTCAAAGTCATAAGCAATCACATTCACTGGAAGATCTCAGTCAAAAAAATGAAAGAGCGCAAAGTCTCTTGGGGGTAATTTAGTGAGAGCTACAAAAAGGCTACTTCTGTATGGTGTAGGATAGCACCAAACTTGAAGTAGCCTATAGCCTCATCAATTGAGACGTGATCCCATACATTATAGTGCAATTATTCACTAGAATGTATGTAGCCATCAAAGATTACACTGTAGACAAATATTTAATACAATTATATGGAAATGTCCATAAAACACAGATGTTTAAAATATCCAAACCCCTCAAAATGTCAATGAAATATCTTTTTCCTACCCCAGAGTCCCCACTACCTTCATGCTAAATACTCAAAATATCCCTCTATCCAAAGACAGTACCTTTACCTAAAGAATTCCCAGTATGCTTACAGAAAGGCCTGTGTTGAAAAGCACATACACAAGCATGGAACTGTTGCAGACTTATTTTTATTCTAATTGTGGGTGTCACAGTATACCCCCACATCTGGCACTCTGCTTTCAATTTTTAACAATTTGGCTCAGATAGTTTCCACATTAGCAAAGCACAGATATATGATAGTTATTTTAATAGTCACTGAATATTTGATCATGCGGGCTTTGGCAACTTTCGTTTATTCCATCCTTCAACAAGATAATTGTGTTGTTTACAGATTTTTGCTATTACCCACGATACTGCCATATCCCTAAATGAAATACTTAATGAACACAGAAATGTTCAAGACATTTTAAGTGAAAAGAAAATTGGTTATAATATAACATAGATAATAGGACAGTGGTGACTTTGTTAAAATGCATATCCTCTAGGAAAGGAAACTCTGGGATGAAGGACTACATATCCCTGTAGCGGGGGTCACCCATGCCAGAGTTAACCATAACGTTGTCTCCCTTTTCCCTCCTGTGTTCTCTGTCCTCTACATTTTTGACAGTGAACATGCATCATTCAGGCAGTGAAAGCTAAATGGCTGGAAGAAAGGCTTTGTGGGAGAAATGACATTTGGAACAGGATCTGAAAGATGAGTGGATTATTTTTCATTGTTCAAATACAGGAAAAAATATTAGAAAGAGTAGAAATTATCATCAAGACTGCATAGAATGGAAGGATTTAGGCAAATTGGAAGCAAGGCCGTCCAGTCAGGCGGTGGGAGGTCTGGGGCCGGAGAAGCAGTTCAGTGAGTAGAATGCTTGCCTAGCAGGGCAAGGTCCTGGGTCTGTCCCAGCGCCACATAGATGGGGTGTTGTGGTGCACACCTGAAAAGCTCAGTCATCCTTGCAGCCAAACACAGTGAGGTCAAGGCCAGCTTGTAACGTGAGAGCCTGCTTCAAAAGAAAAAAACAAGTCTAAATATCTGTGAGGGTATATTAGGGAAATTTAACAGGTTAGGAATTGAATTCAGAGTCTGGAAAGACGGCTCGGTGGGCAAAGTACTGGCTACACAGGCAGCACAGGATCTGAGTTCGGATTCCCAGCCAGGCAAGGTCGTACATGCTGGGACAGGTGGAGACAGGCACCCAGAGGCTCGACTGCCAGCCAGTCCAGTCGATCTTCAAGCTCCAGGCTTCGAGAAAGATCATGCTTCAAAAAATAAAATGTGGAAAGTAATAGATATCTGATATCAACCTCTGGTTCTCTCTCTCTCTCTCTCTCTCTCTCTCTCTCTCTCTCTCTCTCTCACACACACACACACACACACACACACACACACACACACGAGTGAATATGTATGTGAGAGTCTCTTACACAGAGACTCTCATAAACACATACATTCTCTCTCTCTCTCTCTCTCTCTCTCTCTCTCTCTCTCTCTCTCTCCCTCCCTCCCTCCTCCACACACACTGAATTCATACCTTTCCTATCAAGTGAGATGTTTTTTATTTAACACAGCTAAGTGACACAGCATGGGAATGATGATAGGGATAGGTAGTAGCCACTCTTTGATATAGTCAGATAATTCAAGCTGTCCAGAAAATTCCAGAACATTAAATTTAGTACTATACTTGATATAGCTCTCAAAAGGTATCAAAATTCTGTAATTCAGACAGGGGACTTCAGACAGGCTACAAAGACAGAGAATGGGTGGTGGGGAGACTAGAGGAAATGAATGGCGTGGGGCAAGAACAGTGGAAAGTACAGCACCTGCTGTGTAGAACACCATCAAAGATGTCAGAAGAACCCAGACCATTCACGCCAGTGTTCCAGGAGATGCCCAAGGGAAGCTCGGAGTTACAAGATATCTTCCGACATCATGAAGCAGACAGCTGATCCGGAGCACACACCAACTATGCCCATATCTGTCACCACAGCAAAATCAGTCTCAAGGACACCGAGGGATGCTTGGACTTCAGCTCTGCACTGCTTCTGTTCCAAATACTTCCAAGATCCAATCTAGAACACCAATCTCCCTCCCCCATTAACAATAGCTGAGTAAATGATCGACCTAAAAGCAATCCTCCATGATCATTAAGAAGTAAAAGAGCAATGAAATACACTGTCAGGCATGCCGTAACATGCCATCTCAACGTTAGAGCAGGGTCCTAAGGACATTAGATCAATCTAAGCCAGTGGACAGGTCTATAGGGAGCAAACAGTGCTGTGACCATGCTTTACAGACTTCTGTCTTTAATCCCTCAGCTGTCTTGCCTGGAAAGAGTTGTCCTCCTTCTGCAGAAATGATGCAATGTGGCCCTGAGGGCTTCATCTGTGCTCATCATACAGCTGAGAGATTGTAAAGCTGGTTGGGGCCTCTCTGACTTTTTTGTTTGTTTTGGCGGTGGGGGTGGGGAGGTACTAGAGATCAAGCCCAGGGCCTCTGGCACATTAGGAAAGTGTTCTAGCGCTGAGCTGAAGGCCAAGCCTGCATTTTGGTCTCTTTGATGGAAAGACAGCAGCATCTTTCCAGGTACTGTGGTCCACCATGTGCTAACTGTTCCAGAGACATCCTGACAATATCGTCAATGTGGCTCTCTCACGTCAATATCAAGACTAGAGCAACCTGGAGGAATTCAGAAGTCCCTTTGGATAGATAACCAATATCTTCAGTTAATTGGAATGGCAACAGCGTGGTAAATGCAAAGAATAAAATTTTCTAAGGAAAGAGCTGAGCCATATGTTTCCATGACCATCCTCTTTCTTTGCATCTATTGCTAACAATGATGACAAAATTTAGAATAATAACTATATTCTTTGGAAGCAAAGAAACATGATTCTTTCATAAAACTAAGAACAAGAAGTTAAGTCTCTAATATAATGTCTATACATTCTTAATATCTGAAGTTCTCTTGGTGTCTCAAGGCTGAAGCTTCAATTTAAAATAGCTATAAACAGCATGTAATTAAGCAAAATATTACTGATGTAAGTCAAATGAGAAAACAACCAACATGCCTCTCTTCTCTTCATAGAGCAATTCCTTAGAGAGCTAGAGAGTGGAGGCAATTTTCCAAGAAAAGAAAGAGCAGTCTCTCCCTGATATCTCCTTGCTTCTTAACATCATCTCACATCTACAGGCAGCTTCCCCCTCACACCCGCAAGGCAAGGGAGGGGCATCTCTGGTAGAAATAGCTCTACCTCTAAATATTAGATGATGTGCAGAATAAGAAAAAGAACCTAACTGAAAACGTGTTAGATATACAGAGATCTATAGAAATGATCTGGAAAGGCAGGGCTCCTTAGTAACCTCTCCAATCATTCTCTAGTACCATCCTATAAAATAGAGGACCCTGGATAACAGGAAGGAGACACTCCAAAGAGGCTGAATCACCAAAGATGGGGATGCCCCTTTACCCACCCATCGCTTACCCAGTTCCTACTGTGGCCTGGCCACCTGGAGCACAAGAGAGTCTACACAGAGTGTTCCAGGGCAGTCAGGGCTACATAGAAAGACACTATCTCAAAAAAATGTTTTTTAAATAAACAAATAAAAAAGGAAGGACATTTTGATAATGTAAAGGATGTCAATCTACAATGTGAAGGACCCCTGAAAATGTGTGGTGTTTTCAATGAGAAATGTATACCTTGTAGGCTCGGGCATTTGAGTGCTCGCCCCCAGCTGGTGGTGTGTTGTTTGGGGAGGTGTAGGAAGCCTGGCCTTGCTGGAGGAAGTACATCCCTTGAGCTGGGCTCACGAGTTCTCAGCTTAGCCCACTCCCAGTTTGTTCTCTTTGTTCTGTCCTTGCTGCGGAAGAGTCAGTGAGCTTTCGGCTCTCTGTTCCTGCGGCCACGCCTGCTGCTGGCTGCCGGGCTTCCCTGCATGACGGACTCTCATCCCTCCGGAAGCATAAGCCAAAATAAACTCCTTTTTACACAGTCATTTGTTGCCATGGTGCTTTATCACAGCAACAGAAAAGTAACTAATATAGCAAACATCTTAAGTGAAATAAGCCAGCTACAAATAAGGACAGACACTGTGAGAGGGTCCACTTGAGTGAGCTGCCTAGCATAGGCGATTCACAAAGACAGTTACTGGGAGTCAGGACATGGAGGAAAGGGGAGCTATTGCCCAATGGGCATTGGCTTTCGGCTTTGCACTATAAAAAGTTTGGAGAGCAGATACACGACATCATTGGGTTTATAGCACTATTGAGCCACTTAGGATGGTTAAACCAGCCAGTCTTATTCTAGAGTCACTTGAACACAACTAAAAATAGCAAGGCCAGGCATAGCTGCATGTGCCTGTAATCCCAGCACCCTAGAGGCGCTGGCAGTAAGGCTGTTGTGAGTTCAAGGCCAGCCTGGCCTATGTTACAGGCCAGCAAGGCTAGAATGTGAAACCTTGTCTCGAAAACCCCAAATCATAATAGAAAATAATAAACTAAATACTAAAAGATGACCTATTTATTGGTACCTATCATTTAAATTAATTCTCTCTATAAATACACAATTCTCTCTCTCTTTCTCTCTCTCTCTCTCTCTCTCTCTCTCTCTCTCTCTCTCTTTCTCTCTTTTACCTTTTTCTCTTATATCATACCATAATCCAACCTATCTTTTGGCTTAGAAGATATTAAAATGGAGAAAATCCACTTTCAGTCACCTCTGCTCCTTCTAGAGCCTTCATCTGTCAGGACGTAGACTTCTGCTAACACTGACAGTGCCGGCCGCCAAGCAGGGTGAGTTGCACGCTCACTAATCAGCCCCCCTCTGGAGCCCCGCTCTCCAAGGCTGCGGTGTGCAATAAACAGCAGGCCGAGAGAAAAACCTCCGTTCCCTGGCTCTGAAACGCAGGCATGTGCTATAAAACTAAATTGACATCTGTTAGCAGGCTTGTCACATGGGCGTTTTTTTCCTGCAGAATCTGGAATAAATTAAATCTTAAAATAAAACTTGGAACAGGGAGGCTGCTTTGCATAATTCCTCCTAATGGTGTGCAGTGTACCCATCACACTGATTTTAAAGAGAAGTTCTAGGGAGAAAAGTTTCATTATCGTTTTAATTGCAAAACTGTTGAATGCCACTCCATGCTGGGTAATCTGTGGGGTTTTTTAAAGGGTCTTTATGTTTTTAACTAAATCGTGGCAAATGAAACTTCCTTTCCTGGTATTTTCACTGGGTGGAAAAGAAACCAAATTTTATATTCAAATGCAACTTCGTCCACGTCTTCTCAAACACCTGGAGCCTAGCTCGTGGGTCCTGCTCTGCCCTGGCTGAGCTCCAAAGGCAGAAGAGGACAGGTGTGACCTGGAAGAACTGGATCAGGGCCCAGGGCAGGCTCAGCAGTGAACTTGCTCATCAAATCAGCCTGGCTAACCTTGTTTCATCCCCAACACTCACTTGAAGATGGAAAGAGAGAACCATCCCCAAAGAGCTGTCCTCTGACCTCCTACACACACACATACACACACACACACACACACACACACACACACACACACACAGACGCGCGCGCGCACACACATGCACACTCATACTCACACATGCATGCACACACACACACATGCACACCTATACTCACACATGCATGCACACACACATGTACACATGAATACATGCATGCATGCACACACACATTCACACATGTACACACACACATGCACGCACACACACACATGCACATGTACATGCACACACATGCACGCTCATACTCACACATGCATGCACACATATGCACACTCATACTCACACATGCATGCACACACACGTACACATGAATGCATGCATGCACACACACACACATGCACATGTACATGCACACACACAGGAGTACACTAACAACAAAGAAATAAGTAAATAAATAAATAAAATGTAAAACCTTAGCACTTGCCCTGGAGTACACGCCCTCAGAGGATTTGCAAACACTCTGCTTTCTACTGTCAAAGGCTTATGCTTTCATTAAACACACATAAAGCAAGTGCAGAGTCACATGACTCTCCACATCGAAGCTGCACAGCAGATCCATCGTCTCCTTCAGAAGCAGACGGCACACAAAGAGAAATGAAGGAAACTTCTGGAGCGCCTGTAATCCCTCCAGGTTCATTTGACCCCACTCTGCAGACCCTGTCAAAACGGCAAGACTGAGACAAATCCACCCACTCCTGGAGCACTGAAACACAGAGAGAACAAGGAGGACGTACCCAGAGGCTCACCCCACTGCACGTGAAATCTTCCCCTTTGTGAGAAGACTGGGCCCCACCGCATTCCCAGGGTCTCGGTCCTTCCTCTCCATAAAGAACAATCTCAGTGTGTCTTGGACTCCCCGGGTTCCATGTTCTCCCTAGTGTGAGTTCGTTTGCTTCACCACATTCTCCAGTGGTGTCTGTCTCCTAAGATGCATGGTGACAAGATCTGCCTTACAATAGGGAAACTGAGGCACAGCAGACTCAGCGACTCGGTGAGGAAGCAGAGAGGATGCTGCAGGAGCTGACTGGCAGGTCCCTGATCTTCGTGCTTCCAGGGCTTTCTTCACAGCAGGCGGTGGGAAGCTACAGGTGAAAGCCTGAGTCCCTCAAGTGCCCTCTGTACACAGAGGCTCCTCCAAGGGTCATAAACACGCTCTGTACTGGGACAAAACACTGGACGGGATCGAGTTAAAGGGAAAAAGGATTGACTTTGGCTCAGAGGTCAAAGGTTTCGGCTTATAGTCGAATTTACTTACCCTGTGGTGGCTGGGGGAAGAGAGAGCATTGTAATAACCTCTCCAAGGTTATTCCTAGGGACCCCATTTCCTTCCCCTCTCTAGGCTTGGTCCTGGCTTGCCATTTCAATCCAGTGCCTTTGGGGGTTGGGATTACTTGATTACTACGTACTTTGCTACTGTTCGGGCTGATTTCCTGCGATGTCCCATTGTGATAGAATCTGTGGACCGCTTGGCCCCATACAGGTGACAGCGAATCCCCAGATCCACACAAGCTTGTCTGTCAGAGCTTCTGCTCCCAGAACACAGCAAGGAGAACACAGTTCCACCACCCACGGCTTAATCCAGATGCCCTTAGTCCTTTCTCTGGAGGCTTTTCTAGTCTTTTGTAAGTCTGTGTTATGAGTTAAACACGCAATGGCTTGAAAACAGTAAAAGGCAAGACATTGTGCCCCACGGGGAAAAACTCACGATTATAGATGAGTGAGCAAAACCTTAAAAAAAAGAAAGAAAAGAAAAAGAAAGAAAAAAGAAAACACTCATTTACGTGGAATCCAAAGTTCTGGACTCCTGTTCCAAGATGCCTTAACCACAGGGTCCACTGCAGCCTGATGAAAATGGAAAGACAGCTCTGTTTTCCAATTGCAGTTCAGAGCCTGGAATGACTCATTACTGCCAAATCACCACCGGCTGATTTCACAGAAACGTAGACCCTTCGTGATTAAATAGTAATTCCACAAGCTGAAGCTGCCTTCAAACGCACTGAATGATAAATGACGCGCAGGTCCCTTTGAAAAAGGAATGTAAGAGAATTTAGATCAAAGATTGCATTTGAGCCTAAAATAGCCTTTACGGCACCAGAGCTGGCTTTCGGTAAGCTCTCTCGCCCAAAGCTCATC
This sequence comes from Peromyscus leucopus, assembly GCF_004664715.2. Classification (NCBI taxonomy): domain Eukaryota; kingdom Metazoa; phylum Chordata; class Mammalia; order Rodentia; family Cricetidae; genus Peromyscus; species Peromyscus leucopus. Next base: position 8,372,463 of record NC_051085.1, read on the forward strand.
TGAGACATTCGTAATCTCCATAGAGACCCACATGCTTGCGCCCAGTACTTATCAATGCTGTACTTGCTAGGACTGCACTAGGTTGTGTCAAAAGATAAGGTATTGAAGTCCCAGTGCCCTACACATCCAGCTTAGCATGGTACTGGGGAGAGAGAATACAGGTTGGTAAGCTCCCTAGGCTTTCCACAGTGCTTGTCAGGTATGTGGAGCGGGAGATCCCAAGATAAGGGATCTACTGGTCAACAGCATGGCTCACTAGGGAAGACACATCTCAGATCAAGGTTTTAGCTCAAGAGTAAATCAGTGGTCACCTAGAACTCAGGCGTGCCTGGGGCTTGAGCTGATGTCGAGGGCCAACTGGGGAGAATTTGTCCCAGGATGGCAGCTCAGACAGAAACCTGGTGTCAAAAGCTACAAAATGACCTATGGCACAGGATCTGTCCTTCATCCCACCTTGACAAGAACTTTCACCAAGTGTGAAAGAAGACATGAACAGGGCTATGTGGCTCAGTGCTCAGGCTTTGGAGAACATTACTCAGGTTGAAGTCCCAGGATTGTCCATTACTATTAAAGATCCTCAGGTCTTGTGTTTTGCTAAGTATGCTACAGATCTTGCTACAGAAAGTGTGATTTCCCAACTATGAGCCCCAGCATCATCTCAGAACATGAGAGAAATACAGAGCCCAGGCCCCCCTCTGATCTCCTCTACCATCATCAGTGTCATTAGATTCCAGGCAGTTAGCACATACATTATATTTGAGAAAGCATGATATGGAATATGATTTGTAGGCAATGTAAACTGTTGTGCAGCTTTCTACTATCCCACGTTGGGTGCCAAAATGTTGTTGATTGTTTTTTTTTTTTTTCCTTTGACTCTCTTGAGGGCCTGCCTCCCAGCTCCCAAATAAATCATACACAGAGGCCTATTCTTAATTATAAATGCCTGGCCTTAGCTTGGCTTGTTTCTTGCCAGCTTTACTTAACTTTAAATTATCCCATCTACCTTTTGCTGCTGGGCTTTTACTTTTCTCTTATTTCTGTATATCTTAGTTTCACTCTTACTCTATGATTGGCTGGGTGGCTGGTGGCTGCCCCTTGGCATTCTCCTCTCTTTATTCTCTTGCTCCTTCTGTTTTCTCCTCCCAGATTTCTCCTTCTATTTATTCCCTCTGCATGCCAGCCCCGCCTATCCTTTCTTCTGCCTTGCTATTGGCCGTTCAGCTCTTTACTAGACCATCAGGTATTTTAGACAGGCACAGTAACACAGCTTCACAGAGTTAAACAAATGCAAGATAAAATAATGCAACACATCTTTTCATCAGTAAACAAATGTTCCACAGGATAAACAAAAGTAACATATCTTAAAATAATATTCTACAACAGTAAACATCTCAAAATCATTCATTCCTGGTATTTTAAATATGTGTTAGGAAAGATAAACAGTGAAGCTGATCCATGGACATAATCTAGATGACTCCAAGAAGGTTGAATTTATTTAAAGCACACTTGAATGAAAATATATCAGTGAGATATACTTCTGCCCCATGCCATTCACAAAGCAAAAAGGAGTGAGATGCTTGAAGAAGGGAAAAGGAAAGAACAAATGAGAGCTCGAAAACAAGAAGAGCATCTCTTTGATGCCTTCAGTTTTCATCTCACTGACGTCATAAGCAGGACTGAGGGCAGGGTCCGCTGCCTTCGGTTTTCATCTCACTGACGTCATAAGCAGGACTGAGGGCAGGGTCCGCTGCCTTCAGTTTTCATCTCACTGACGTCATAAGCAGGACTGAGGGCAGGCCTTCCTGCCTCCCGTTTTCAAGCAGGTGGCAGTGGTGTTGGAGCTGCATCCTCTACACAGTGTAGGAGCCAAGGCAGGGCCTCCAAGACAAAAGCCAGAGCCACTGACATTGATTAAAGTCAGGGCTAGGGTGGAGCTCCGCAGCTCCAGAAAAGAGTCTGAAATAAATTTCCAAATACCACTGGCTGAAGATCTGCCTTAAAACTAACCATTGCCCTAAGGAGAGTTGAGGAGAAGAAAGGCACCCTAGTAAACAGCAAATGAGGTGGATTTCAGATGGTTCAGGGGTGGAATATTCCCAGCATCCCTGAGGGGAGTAGAGGCTCCTCAATGCTTGCATAAGACCAGGTCCTGGAAGCTGCTGCAAAAGCACTAGGCAGAGATGGGTGAGCCAATAAGGAAAGAAAAAAGGAAAGCCGAACCAAAAACCTTCCACTGAAAATGAGTCAGCAAATCAAAATTCCAAATTACACACAAGAGTCAAAGGATAAGAGCAAAGACAACCTCAACAACAAATGGATTGTTATTCGTTCCAAGATTAATTGTATTGAACAGCCTGGCTATAATTGGTGTGTTTAGGATGCTCAGAGGACTCAAAAATAAGATCTGCTTTCACAAGCTGTAGGCAGTGGCAATACATTTTTAAATAAAACATGCACAACTAAAAAAGAACAGATGGATAGGAAAGATCCCAATTAAAATTTTGAAAGTAAAAAAGTTAGTTATTTTTCCTAGTAAAAAACATCAATAAATGTTGTAAACTTTGCACAGGACACAGTTTCAAAAGAAAGAGTTGGAAGCTAATACTATGGAATTCACTCAAAACATGCTAATAAATGACATTTTAAAATATGAAAAAACAACTAAGGGAGGAAGAGGGTAGACTGGAAGTCTCCAGAATACTATAATCTCTGTAAGTAGCTCCAGAGGTAGAAATAAAAGAAATGCAGAAGTATATTAGTTATCATTCTGGGACAAAACTCCTGAGACAAAAGACATAATGAGGAGAGGCTGTTTGGGCTCACAGTTTCAAGAGTTCTCATTATGGTTGGTTAACTCCATTGCTTTTAGGCCTATAGTAAGACAGAACTTCATGGAAAAAGCATATAGCTGAAAAGGCTGCCTCATGGCAGCCAGAGAAAGAACCGGACCAGGGTCCTAGTAGACCTTCAAGAGCAAGTTCCCGATGGCTTAACTTCCTTCTACGAGGCATCACCTCTCCAAGGTTAAGCTGAGGACCGAACAGTGAGGACACCCCCCAGCAGTGTCCTGCTGAGGACCGAGCCTTCAGCACATGAGTCTTTGGGAGGACATCAAGATCTAAACCACAGCAGAAAGCAAATGAATGTATTTTAACTTCTTAAATATTCACAAGGTACAAAATCCAAAGGTTGCAACATAGAGCCTCTTTCTCAGTGATCTATTCTACCCGGAGGCGAAAGACCTCCCCAGGTTTTCATTTCTTTCATGGGAAGGCTAGAAAAACAAAAAACTACTGTGTGAACAGTGGAATGGTGAAAAACCTACATATTCTTCTGTACTTTTCCTTTCTTGGGGTATAATTAATATACAATAAAGTCATACATTTCAAGTGTAAAACCCAAAGACTTGTGACATTCGTGAATACCCAGGCAAGCCATCAACACACTCCAACACAGAGCATTCACACACCTCAGAGTCCCCTATGATCCCCTCCGCCCATCTCTGTTCCTTTATCAATGGCTCCAGGACATGGCTGGTCAGCTTCCTACTGCTAGCTAATAGAGGTTTCCTTTTCTTAAATCTGAATGAGTAGACAACTGTACACTGTGTACCCTTTTATCCAGTAAGGAGTCTGCAAGATGGATTCATGTTCTACAAACTACTAAGCTTATTCCTTTTTTTATTTCTCAGCTGTATTCGGTCTATATGGATGGTGTGGCATATGCCATATTTTTTTTTACATACTCAAACTGTAACCTATTTATTCAGATGTTGTATTAGCTGCTTTTCTTGTTGCTGCTATGAAATACCTACCAAGAGGGAACGTAATAGAGAAAGTGTTTCTGGCTTATAGCAGTAGTAAGTTCAGTCCATCATCGTAGGGAGGGCATTGGTGGTGGAACCATAGGCTGCTTGCTCACATCTGGGGCAGGTTAGAAACACAGAGCAGCATGCTCACGTTCATTTGCCTTTCTACTTTATCCGCTTGTATTCCATCTGCGTCTCTAGCACATGAGATGGTACGACCCATATCAGGGTAGGCCTTTCCTCCTCAGTTAATTCCTCCTGGAAAGATGCCAAAGGTGTGTCTACTACATGACTTTAAATCAAATCAGGTTTACAATGAAAACTAACCACCACCCCTGTCAATACACATCTGAACTGTCTCGGTTAGGTGTTATGAATACAGCTGACATGAACTTTCAAGCACAAGTCATTGTGTGGACCTATGTGCTCACTTCTCTTGCATCAACACCTAGCAGGGGGCTTCTAGGTCTATTAGTAAGTATATGCTCAACTGCGTCATCAACTTTCCATGACTGTTACAAATACCCGAGATAGTCACCTTTATAAAGAAGGAAGGTTTGTTTGGGAGGTTTTTGGGCAGCGTTGATTGGCCTGTTTGGAGCTTGTAGGTAGCATATCATGGCAGGTGAGGCTGCTTACTTCACAGCCAGAGCCTGAAAGAGGAAGGAGGGTCTGGGGTTCCAGCAGCACCTCCAAGGGCACATATGGAACACCCTAAAGACTTCCCACTAGGGATCATCTTCCTATAGTACCACGGGCTGAAGACCAAGTCGTAATACCTGGACCTTTGGGTAACATTCCAGATGTAAACTGTAAAACTAATTTAACATGAAATTGCCAAACCCTTCCAAAGTGGTCAAATTTCCACCAAGAATGCCCGAGAGTTCCAATTATCTCAAACCCTCATTACTGCTTCTTGACAATCTCTTCATTTTGTAACTTTTGGTGGCTGTTCGGTGTTTGGTAGATGTTAAAGTAACATCTATTTTAACTCTGACTCTCATTCCCTGGGGGGCTAATGGTGTTGAGCATCTTCTCATATCTTCTTTGGGAAAGTGTTCAGATCTTTTGCCCAGCTCTGAACTTGGCTGCTGCCCACCCCCACCTCCACCCCACCCCACCCCCACCCCACCCCGACTTTCAGTGTAAAAATTCTTTGTACATTCTGGATGAAAGTTTTTAAATCTGACATAGTGTGTGGAATAGTTTATCTCGGGTTTAATATTCTTAACAACATCATTGGATGAGTAGAATATTTTATCTTGATGAAATACTATCTTTTTTAAGTGTTTTTTTTTTTAATCTTAAGAAATATTTGCCTGAGATGGCTCAGTGTTTAAGAGAATTGGATGCTCTCCAAAGGATACAGTTTCAATTCCCAGCACCCACATGGCCTATCATAACCACCAGTTCTAGGGACCTGACACCTTCTCCTGGCTTCCTCAGGCAGCAGGCATGCACATGGTACACGGACATGCATGCAGGCAAAAACACAGACACAAAAAATTTTTAAAGAAATATTTTCCTAGCCAAGTGTGGTAGTGCATGCCTTTAATCCCAATATTCAAGAGGCAGAGGCAAGCAGTTCTCTGTGAGTTCAAGACCAGCCTGATCTACAAAGAGACAGCTACACAGAGAAACTGTCATGAAACACAATAAATAAATAAATAGATAGATAGATAGATAGATAGATAGATAGATAGATAGATAGATAGATAATGAAAGAAAAGAAAGGTCTTGAACATTTTCTTCAAAATTTTCGTAAGCTTTCCTTCCATGTTTAGGGCTATCTTATTTTAATCAATGTCTCAACTTTGGCTAGAGAAACCTCCTTTCACAATAGGTGTTGGCTACTACAGACCCGTAACTGGTCAGAGCGTCGAGTATAAGCAACTAAAGAGTGCTTAGCTGAGGATGAATCATATCTACTAACCTCCCTGCATCCAAGGCTCAGGGGACATCATGGACGTGCAGACAGAAAAACACAGAAGAGCTGGCTGGTGAGGAGCAGAGCTGTGAAATCCCGACTTCTGCGCATGACATCTCTTTGTACCCTCAACTCACAGCAACTGTGGCTAGTTGTGTAATGTCAAGCCAGTGAAAATTCTAACTCAAGGGAGGGAGGGTCCCCCAAGGCTCTACTCCTGGTAGACAATCTATGGATAGTGGGTGGCTGCTGAGGGAGGGAAAAATCGCTCTCCTTTGGGGATGTGACTGCTAGCGGTTTGCCCATGCTTCTGTGGATGGCCCCACACCAGTGTGTGTGTGGGCAGCATTAGTGGGACTCAGAAGGTTACCAACAACTGAAAAATAGAGTTGGGAGAAATATCCAGATTTGCTGTAAATACTATCATTTCACTGTTGGTATGTTAGCACTTTACCAAAGTTAGTGTGTGTGTGTGTGTGTGTGTGTGTGTGTGTGTGTGTGTGTGTGTGTGTTTATTTGCAAGTTCTCTTGACATCCCAATTATATTTATCCATCTATCCTTAAATCAATACAATACTATTTTGATGGCAACAACTTAAATTTTAGAATTGACTAGTGTAATCCCTCTAAATTTGCTCTTTTCCAAAACTAGTGGTTTCTTTGCTTTGTGACTTCCTTTATTTAAATATATATATATCAAAAATTGTTCCATGTCAGTAAAGATTTGCTCTGTCCTTTTTCACTGGGCCATCATAAGGAGTCCATGAAAAGATATATAGCATTTCGTTTAACCACTCCTGCAGGGTGGGATTACCCATACACAATGCGGCGGTTGACTTTGCTCATGCATGTGACTTCACACATGTGAGAAAGGAATACAGAGACTCACAGAGCATTGCACATTCCCTCTTGGCAATCTCAGTGCAGAAAGACTGAACCGGTTCATGCTCCTGCTGCTTTTTAGCTAATGACCTGATGACACACACAGGTGTGGTTGTATTTTGCATTTCTCTTAATATGAACAAGCCTGAATAGTTTTTCATGAGTCCTCTGTACCTTTTCTTTCCTGTGAACTGTTTCTCATCAGCTGTTTTCTGCATTATTTTTGGTTTTTGGTTTTTATGGCTCCCCCCCACACACCCATGGGTCAAATCTGGAGCCTTATGCAGACGTGGTAAGCTCTTCATTCTACCTACACTAACCCTTCAAATGTTTCTTTATCTCATTTTTAAAATCTTCTAAAAAATATTACACACCAACAATGACCAGGCCCAAAGTCTATTTACATCACTGAACCTCTACACAGTCCTTGCAGCCATTTGGAAGCTGAGTACAGAGCACAGAGGAAAACAGGAGAATTACTGTTAGATTTCAGAGCCCATATTCTCTCAAACAGCACAAAGCATCAGAAGAAAACTGATGTTCTGGAATGAATAACAAGCTCCTAGTTCAGGGAGGCAGAAACTAAAATTCTCTTAGAGTCCAAGAGGACACTAAGCCAGGGGAATTGAGGCAGGAGGAAGCAAGGGCAGAGACCTGAGCTGACAGAGAGGAAGCTGAGTCCCTCAGAGCCATCTGACCAGACAGCCCAGCCCGGGGGTGGACATCTGCTCATGTGAAACAGATTCCAATTAATTCTCGGTGGTTTATTTATTCTCTCTGTGGCGCAGTATTTACTTTCTACTCAGTCACCAGCAAAGCTGTTCAGTGCCCCAAGGCAGCAAACAATCATAATTCTCTTTCAACCATGTCTGAAGGACCAAGTGCCCTTTAGTTTCACACAAAGCTTTCATGATCAACTCTTGCCTGAAATTAGTTATAGTTAGCAATGTCCAGATGAATCGATGGTATATTCTCCCTGAAAACAAAGAAAGAAAAACAGGCATTTTCTGTAGTATTTTGTAAAGAAGTTGTAGACAATGTGGATCACCAGTCTTTAAATTCACTGAAAGCGATTAAGTGACGAACTCATGTCAGGCTTCCGGTTGGAGACTTCCACGTGGTGCTCTCAGATCTAATTCTTCAAACAAGCCACACTTTATTAATGCTGTTGCTTTTTACAGACATCCAAACTGAGTGCCGGAGAGGTCGAGGTGACTTCTCCAGAGCCAAATGCTAACAAGCTAACTTGCAATTCAAGTCTTGATTAAGGCCTTCGTAGAGGTAAGCGCCCAGGAAGCTGTGTTTTCACGCAACCCACAGCGGGGTCAAGACTGAAGGTCATAATAAGATGCAGATCGGGAGAACCCATCCTACCCCCAGGGCACCAGGTTAGGGGTTATGTATTGTTGGATGCCAAAGAATGAAATTTCATGTTAGTTCTCTGTTGTAAGCTTGATTTGTTTGCTTGTTTTCTTTCCAAAGGACTGAAGTTGTCAGGGGTGAGCTGATCAGCTGCTTGACTGACAGCTGTCAGTCAAACCTTGGCTGTTGCTACAGCAGTTGCTAAGGAGCCCAGCCAGGGGATGATGAGTCCAGGACCACTTCTGCTGTCTCTGTGGTTCTCAGATCCTGTGGCACTGGGAATGGAATGGCATTGGCACTACCCCACAGGAATGGCAACAGCCACAGCTTCAGCCCCTTTTGTCACGGCGATCCTGGGAGCTGTCAGTCAGCCAGCTATTGCTGGTGCGTTTTTTCCAGCTCTTGCAGCTCTGTTTGGACCATCGCATGGCTGCTCAGGGAGACTCCTGTCCAGTCACAGGTGCCGGGAGGAGGTCTCCTTCCAACAATATAAACCAACAGTAGCTTTCACGGCCACGACCCCAACCATGGCTTTTGCTTTGAAAACGACTCAATTTATTAAGAGCCACTCCAGGCACCCTGAATCAGCTCTTGAAAACGTTGTTTCAGCCATGACAGCATCAGACGATCTGTCACAGGCACTCCAGGAGTCACCCAAAACCTTCAGTCAAGTTGGGCACTGATTGCATCCATGGCAGGCCCAGTAAAATCTTCACAGGCTGTGTGACGATGTGTGTGGTTGTAGACGGCTGTGTGCATGGGTGACAGACTGTGGTAGCCGCCCGCCTCTCACTGTTTTGATCAGATCTTCTCCCTGTACCGTCCTAACCATGCTGTAATACTAGGCACTCACAGAGTCTCTTCTGAATGGTCACATTGCTTACCTTGTGGTCTTTATCATGGAGAGTGAGTTGAGCTGGTGGCATGAAAAGCGGCAACTCTCTGGGCTACCAGCCTTAGGCACCCCCAATAGTAGCTAGAGGGCAGCAGATGAGTTCCAGAGAATGGCCCTGAACCGAGACAGGCGCAGACTGAGGCTATGAGGGGCTGTGGAAGTGTCTCTGTGGAGAACTGAGACTCTGGGGGCCACAGAAAGCAGAGGTTGCAAAAACACAAGTTGATGCAAGGGAAAGACTATGGAAAATGGAGAGCCGGAAGTACTACAAGCCCCAGGCACGGCAGGCAGCCCAAGGCCGAGGAGTAGGAGAGTACCGCTCATTGCTGCGGAGAAGCAGAGCGGGATGCGAAGAGCAGATGCTCCTGGTCCCCTAAGCGCAGAGCTGCTGGCGCTACGGGAGCTGCAGTTCAACAGCCACATTTTCCACCCAAACATGGCGGAAGAACCCTTAGCTGGCTGGTCACAATAACGACCATAATTTATCATTTCCAAGCCTAGATCAGGTAGGAAACGCTGAATATGCGATAAAGAGTTTGAGAGAGGAAAAACCACACAATAAAATTAATAAAAGCAGGATCCTCGGGTTTAATCTTCAACCATTCTTGAAAAATTCATAGACTTAGTTAACAGCAACAACCACCGCAGCATGGACTAGACCGTAAATCATCGCCAGCAAGGCTGGATCCAGGTGCTATTACTCCCTGGCAGACAGGGCTTCTGGTCCACGCGGCTTTGCTGATGCAGCTGCCTCTGCAATGATGCTCTGTAAAGGCTTTTTTTTCCCTTTGATTTATAGTTTGAAGTTAAAATTAGCCAAGAGTTTTTACAGCCGCACAAGAACCATAAGCATCTTTCTGTCACTATCTCAAATACCGCCGACATTTTGATCTCACATTCCTCGCTTGGCTAGAAGCTAGGTTTGGATGCAGAGAAAAAAAGAACAGGAAAAAAACAAACAAACAGCCAAACATGGAAATGATCGCAAAACTGTATGAGACATCTTAAAGTCTTCAAAGCATTGTTTGGCTTCTGCCGCCACTTTCAGAATCAACAGAGGAAGAGGTGGCGATACGGACCCGAGTGTTTCGCTCTGTCTGCCTCCCTTGCCGCAGCCTTGCCCTGTTTATCAACGTCGCGTGCACACACACAGAGAAACGAAAACAGACCACGCTCTCTGCAGGCCACGACTGAGGCTTCCTTTCATCTGGCACTGTGTAGCCCCAGAAGCGTGTTACCAAGGGAAGCCATCACTCACTGGTGGCTTAGTTTTTGTTGTTTCCGTTTGGAAGTACTCATCCGAAGAATCTCTGCGAAGGAGACTATCAGCTCTTCCGTTCTTCAACCATGAATTTTCCTTTAAACGCCAAATACATACCCGAGGCAGATCACCTTCATTGTTATTAACGTTTTTAAGAAAAATAAGTCACCTTAGGAACAAAAGCAACCCTTTAAATCATCTCTCGTCTTTAAGAATCCCTGTAAATGCTTCTGCTAACTAGGGACAAGATGCTCCATACTACTCCCAGCATAAAGGTTGGCCCACTGCAGCTCCCAGGGAGCTGAATGCCTGCGATTCAGCTCTACGCCTCATTATCCTAAAACACTCTCTACACGAAATGTGCTTGGATAAATTCTGTACACACATCACTTTTTCAAAGCCTCATTTTATCCTCAAATCTTTTGCTAAAACGTACTGAAAAAAAAATGCTCTAGGGCATTGACTTTAACCTCTTTTGCCTGTTCAGTCTTGTCTCGGGAGAGCAAGGATGGACAGGACCAGGAAATAACCCACAGAGAGAAGCATCAAGACTCTTTACTGAACACAAAGAGTTTTCACTCTACGAATAATCCAGACTTGACCTATTAGGGAATTGGTTTATAATTTTCATCAGTAAAGAAAAGCAGGTTCGCAAAAGTAAGAGTGGCCAACAGAATAAACTGGAATAAAATTCTGAAAAATGACCCCACTTCTCACACTTATAAAAAATTTAGTAGCACATGAAAAAAAAAAAGTCCTATTCAGAGAATTTACCTAAAATATTGTAGTTAGGAAGCATTAAGGTCCCTAACTGTTGGATGCTGGCTACTCTTAGTGGCAGAAACAAAGTACAAATAGCTAATCCTATGGTAGAAGAGCAATAAATTCTTTAAGGCTATTCTTGAAGAAGCTTTGACTGTCTGACTAATGGGAGTGTGCTGGCGAGTTTTGGGTCAACGCGACATAGGCCATTGGGAAGAGGAAACTGCAACTGAGAAAATGTCCCCATCACAACAGCCTGTAGGCAAGCCTGTGGTACATTTTCTTGATTGACATTTGCTGTGGGAGGGCCCACAGCCCACTGTGGGTAATGACACTGCTGGGCTGGTGGTCCTGGGTTCTATAAGAAAGGAGACTGAGTAAGTCCTAAGGAGCAAGCCAGTAAGCAGCATCCCTCCATGGCTTTGATGGCTCCTACCTCCAGGCTTGTCAGGGCCCACAGAGGCTCCCTAGTAAAACCTTACTCAAGGTCAGAGGATCGGAGCTTGCTTTGCCCCGCAGGGCTACATAATGAGAAGATTTGGTCAGGGGTATGGGTACCAGGTGTCTTGAAGGGTCTATACTTGGCTGTATGTAGTGCTTTGGTCTTGAAAGGGGGAGGTCTTCTGCCTCTCCCCTTAGTAGTGTATAAAAAGCCAATTAGAATAAATCTCAAAGAGGCTGGGTATTGACCCAGGGCCCTCCCGAAGCCATCCTGTGTCTCTGTCTTATTGTCTCCTTCTATATTTCTATCTAACACTTCCTCATTCCTCTCTCCTCCCCCACGAACCCTCCAACAGGTTGGAGCTGGACTCTGACAGACTCCCACACAGGCCTTGAGTTCCTACCCTGACTTCCCTGAATGATGAACTACAAGCTGTAAGAGGAAATAAACGCTTTCCTTCCCAACTTGTTTCTGGTCATTGTGTTTCATCACAGCAATTGAAACCCTAAGACATGGATTTCTTTTTACAAAGAGGAGGGGGAGGGCAGGAGGAGAGGAAAGGGAATAATGCAGAGGGAAAGTCCTTTATTAAAGATTAAGAAGCCAGTTCAAGTTTAAAGTCGCCCACACCTTGTCTCACAGCTGGAGTCCTGTTCTGACCTGTTTTGAATTACACGTCACCTCAGGTTGGGAACCATGGGTTAGGGCAGGCCAGACTCACTCAAGGAGAGAGGGAAACCAAAAAAAGGCAACTGCACCCAGAACCACCCCTTTCGCATCCGCTTAGAAAATGCATTAGCTGGGGTATCCGATGCTAAAACTTGGGTTCAAGGAATGTTGTTCAGGGATTGAGTTCCCCTGTGCTCCTCCTCACAACGGAGCACTCGCATAGATTTTACATCCTTTGGCATAATTACATAGATTGCAACGTACATGATGTCCATTCATTTTACAAAGTAGATTTTACTCAGCGCTACATCTATTTCCTGCACTTTAAGAGCCAAAGTCTCAAAATAGCAACATGAGAAATCATATGTAAAATCAGTGTCTTACCAAACAAACATAGGAAGGATTAGTTTTGTACATTCAAGATTGAAATAAGGAGTTTAGCTTTCTGGAAATTTTAGATAAACTCCCAAGCAGGAGTAGTGTGCTGAAGTCTCTGTCAGAAGTAGCTTCTTAGCCTCTTGTCTCATGTTGGCCATTCTTAGCATTTCTTAGGAGCAACTAAAACCCACAATTCAGTGTAAACAGCTCTAGCATCACCAAACATCACGTCTACAAGTCAACTCTATAAAAAAAAAAAAAATACAGTGACCAGCAAGACTGGAAAAGCAGGCCACCAGTTTTCCAACACTGTCAGCGTCAGTGTTCATTTTCTTAATTGATGGGTTTACTCACTTCGTTTGTGAAATTCAAACGAGAAGTCTCACCTTGTGATGCCCAAATTCATTCAAAATGCTGCCCAGTTTCCTGGTGTTGCTATGCAGCTTCTGAGCAGCCACAGCTGGATGTGGATCCCGCCAGTCAATGGCCAAGCGGTGATGCCAGAGGCGCCGGCTCTCCAGAACGTGGGCTGATTTGACGCTAGGGTCGAAACGATGTACTTCACATCCGTCCTTGGCCATGCTCACCTCAAAGTGTGTGTCATCATTGCCCAGCCTGGAGACCAGAGAAAGAAAATCAAAACAAAAAAAAAAAATACAATGGAGCAAAATTAGATGAATAAATTGACAGCTCTAATGCCAGTGTTCCTAGTGACATTACGCTTTCTGTTTTAAAACATGTCTAATGTACATATTCAGTGAACTTCACATATACATGCTCTACACACACATACACATGCCCTACACACACATACACATGCCCTATACACACATACACATACTCTATACACATATACAAATGTTCTACACACACATGCTCATGCTGTATACACACATACACTCATACATTATAGGCCAAAGCCTCCCTACACACACATGCACATGCACTACACATGCATACACTCATACACTATAGACCAAGCCTCTGGATAAAAGAAAACTAATCTGCTAATACAGATTAGGGAATCACTAGCTAAACATGTAGGCTCATGTGGGGATGGTTTGATTGGGTTGTAAATTATATTAGCAAGGGAACAAATAAGAATACCTGCTAGCTTCAATAGGCACACTACGATCTATATATTCACAGAGGCTAGGAATAGAGTAAGAGACTGGGGGAAGGTCTCCCAAGGAAGGAGGAATAGAATATAGAGTTATGGAGAAACTGGAACAGGATTAAACAGAGAAGGGGAGGGAAGAGGGGGGTAAGGGAGGGAATATGGAGAGGGGCAACTAACACTGAGGGCTGTTTGCGGGGTCATACGAAAGCCTACTACAGGAAAAGCTTTAAAAAAAAACACGTATTGTTTTGTGTATATGTATATGTGAATGGATTTAAATGGAGTCACCAAATAATGGAGGAAACAAAGCCCCAACTAGACACCATTTGCCATTCAGTGAAACCTCCAGTGCCAGGAATGGGCTACATCCAGTTGAATTGCTGGTCAAAGCGGTCCCATGGAAACCCCAAACAGCTTGGCTATTGCCAAGGCCATTCGTGGCTCTCCACAAACTGATTGTGAGGCTGAAGACAACACTTACATCTTTCTTAAATATGTTCATCGAATGCAGAGAAGTCGAGCTGGTGGCTCACAAGAGCTTCCACCCCTCCTAACTAGTCTTCATGGAACTGGAAGGTTCTCTGCATGCTACTAGGGGAGAAACATAAGCAGCAATCCAGTTGCAAATCCTGCCATCTACAATGGTGATCTGTCTGTGTGATATGCTTGTACAATCGTGGCACAAATGTGAGAATAACCAATTACTATCTCTTTGGATTTTAGGCCCACTCCTTGAGATGGAACCCATTTCCAACATCACTTAGGTGGCCTAGAATGCAGCCCTGAGACTAGAGAGGCCATGGACCTAGGGGGAAACCAAATACTCTTGTTCTGCTAAAGGAATGGAGCACTAAAATGACTCCTACTGACATGCTGCTAGACCCAAAGGTGCTCACTCAGCCATCCCCAGAGAAGCTTCCTTCTGTAGTAGACGGAAATCGATACAGAGAGCCACCTCTAGACAATGTGCACAGAGTGGGATACATCCCCTCAGGGCTCAGGGAAGTGTGCGGCAGAGGAGGCGGAAAGATTGTAAGAGCCAGAGGAGATGCAGGGCACCAAAGAAACAGTGTCTCCAGACTCTACAAGGCTGACATGCAGATGAACTCACAGAGACTAGAGCAGCATGCACAGGGTTTGCCCAGGTCTAGGTCAGATGGGGTCCCAGCACTGAAATGAGGAGTGGACATGCAGTCCCACCCCCAACCCAGAAGCTATGTCCAGGATCAGTTTTCTCCAGTGAAGGCTCACTGGGTGTATAAATCACACTTAATGGAAGGCCTCATGCCCAGCGGTACATGATAAACACAGAACCAACTCAATGGTATTTTTGGAGATTTTGTTGTTGTTGTTCATATTGCTTTGTTTGGGATTTTTTTTTTTTTATCTTACTGGTCTTTTGCTTGTATAGTATGGCTTCCGATTTTGTGTTTTATGGGTTTTGTTTTTGTGTTTTGTCTCTGTGCTTCTTTTGTTTTTTCTTTGTTGTTATCATCATTATTATCACTGTTATCATTATTATTGTTTGTTCTTTGCCTGTTTCTTTCCTGAAGAGAGAGGGAAAGAAGGGGCGGAGGTGGATGGGTGGGGAGGTGGGGAAGATCTAGGAGGATCTGAGGGAAGAGAAATTGTGACCAGAATATATTGTCCGAAACAAAATTGATTTTCAATAAAAATAAGAATATCCACTAGTCTTAAGAGAATTTCCTCAGCAAAGGCCAAAAAAAGATAAGGCTAGGATTCGTTCCTTTGAGGGGAGCTGCTTTCTAATGAGGCGCTAATTTGTCTCCATGTACTAAGCCTGGCGCTGGACTTGTGGACAGCCGCTGTGTTCTTTTAATGGAGTGTATTTTAAAGCCGTCCAGGTAAAGGGAAAAGGGCAAAAGTATGCTTTTCCACTAGATCCAGAGCACAAGGAAAGAGTCTATACCTAAGTTCACAACAATAAGGGGAAGAATGATGAATACATTGTACCTAAGCACCTAGTAGGTAGTATGTCATGTAGACAGTTCATGTGCTTACAAACACTGGGCTACTAGGAAAAATCTCTTATTTAATGTAAGAATCACCATGTTGATCAAAGTGCCAATTTGAATGGAAAACCAGAAAAGAGTCATTTTTTCATGGTAATTAAGACTTCTCTGCCAAAAATTCTTTCCTTTTTAGAGAGGGGATGGAGGGAGAGAAGGAGGGAGGGAGGGGGAGACACACACACACACACACACACACACACACACACACAGAGAGAGAGAGAGAGAGAGAGAGAGAGAGAGAGAGAGAGAGAGAGAACCTTGCTATGCAGCCCATAGTCTTGAACTCATAATCCTCCTGCCTCAGCTTCCTACTGCATGGAATACAAGCATGTATAAACGTGCTTAGTTCCAAAGTCCTATGATTACTAGTGATTTAGGACAACAAAACCCCACAGAATGTCTGTAATATAGTGGCCAAACCCAAACTAGTAGAGAAGAACTTGATTCTCTTTGATTACTATTCCAGATTGCTGCACAACTTGGGCACACACATAAAACAGGAGCTCACAATCATTCTGTGGTTTTAGTTAACTAAAATAAGCTCTCATCTACCTAAAACTTCAAGGTGGTCCTGTTCGCTTTAACCTCGCCCTTCACCCCACCATATGGCTCTCTTCATCACAGGATAACTTGACATGTCCTTCAACCCACAATAAGCCTCAGCCAGATCTCATCAACCCACTTTAGTGAGAACACTCAACAGTCCCACTTCTACCTGAGCGGTCTTGTTGCCTATTTTCTTCTTTCTATGAAACCCACTTCAGAACCCCCCCTCCATCCCTCCTTCCCCCTTCATCCTCTCCCCCTTCATTATGCTGGGGATCAGGCCAGAGCCTTATGCGTGCTCGGTAAGCTCTCTGCCCCCTGAGCTCCAACCCGACCCCTTAAGCTAGTTTCTTATCATTCTAGCTTCTATACATAGAAAAAAAATCAAAAAGTAAAAAGCAGAAAAAAGGAAAAGTAAGTTTTTCAATTCTAGAAATTGTAACCATCAACTTCTAGAGATTAATGTTTAGTCGTTTTTCTGTATCTTTCCAGGATTTTTCTACACATGCACAAGGGATGGTCTCTATTATAAAGTATTAGAAGCACATGCCTACACATGTAAGTTAATCAGTACATAACAGAGATATTTTATATGATACAGCAGATGACTGGAACCTGCTTGTTACTTTGTAATTTTTATTAACTGAGGTTACTTTTGCTCAGTATACTAAATCCTCTTCTCAGAAGCAGGTTTGTCTGTAACTGTGGAAAAATAACACTTACAGGAATAACTTGAAGAAGAAAGCATTAATTCCGGCCCCTGGCTTCACCCCGTCACAGAGGGGAAGGTGTGGTGGGAGAGTTCACCGCATGGCGGACAGGGAGCAGAGCAGGGCAGTAACATGAAGGACCAGGGCAAGGCAGAGCCCCAGGACACCCCAGCCAAGCACTGATTTCCCCCAACCGGGTCCCACCTTCTACAGCTCTCACCCCTCCAGACACTTTATTCATATCTTGAGTTCATCACAGCTTAACCCACTCAGGACAGAGATGTTATGATCTAAAAACACCCCCACAGATACCCCTAGAGATGTACTACACTGACCCCCACAGATACCCCTAGAGATGTACTACACTGACCCCCACAGATACCCCTAGAGATGGACTACACTGACCCCCACAGATACCCCTAGAGATGGACTACACTGACCCCCCCCACAGATACCCCTAGAGATGTACTACACTGACCCCCACAGATACCCCTAGAGCTGTGCTGTGCTAACTCCCTAGGCATGTTTTAACCCACCCAAGCTGCCGAGATTAACATCACAATCAGTGTATATGGACTATAGGATCATGGGTTTCACCGTGACATCCCCACACCATTTAATTTTAATATTCAAATATGTACTGTGTTGGGAAGCAATAAGCTATGCTCATTTACCTAGTGTATGTAATTCCACCTTTTGTGTATTTAAAATAATGATCTTTCCAGGCTTGGTTTACATTTATCAACTTTCATGGCAGATGTTAAAAGCAAGAGGAAAAATTAAGATACTGCACCACACATCCCAAGGTAACAGAACCAGGAGTAGAATCCACGTCCAATGCAGGCACACACACACACACACACACACACACACACACACACACACACACACGCATGCACGCACACACACGCATGCATGGGTGCACTCTCCACACACTCCTTCACAGCAGTTGACCTGGGACACGGGGCTCTGGAGGAACATTCCTCTCAAAGTCTAGAAAGTTGTCACTTTTTGGAGAGTGAGGCTGTTGAGCTTGCTTGCTCCTGACTCTCCTGTGCCCCCGACAGTGATGACAGATAGACCTGCAATGTTGCCCTCAGTGACAAAAACCTTCCTGTAAGGTCTGCCACTCCCAGGACATACCACAGTGTCCAGACACAGCACGCAGCAAGCTTCAGTTCCCCATCTCACTCCTGTATGTAAATGAGTATTTAGAGGATGCTGCACAGGGGCAAGGCATCCGCTGAGCATGAGGACAAAGGGGGCACACGTGTCCTCAAGCTGAGCGAGCTCACGAAGTAGTGATGAGCAAAGAGCATTTTGAACAAATAATTACAGTAATACCTATTATTAATACAAAAAAATCTGAACGTAAACCATCTCCTATCGTTATCTCACTTCAGAGAGAATTTGCTGCAGAAAATTTACTTGATAGAAATATTTCCTTTAGGTATAGTCCATAGAGTCAGCAGCACAGATCACGTGTGTGGTCACATGTGTGGCTTCCGTGGCAAGGTCTGAGGTGACTGGTCCGTTCTCCCCTTCTCCTGTCTTTGTTGCAGTCACCCAGGAAGATAGAGACATTTCTTGTGAGGCCACATCCTGAAAGCTGCACACATCTCTTCCGCTCACAGCCATTGCCCATGGCTAGTCACATGGCCATTGCAGCTCCAGGGAAAGCCGGGGAATCTGGGAATCCAGAGTGGCTGTGTGCCTTGCTAACTTCAGGAATTATGTTAGCAAAAGAAGACCAGGAGAATGGACAGCAGGAACAATTAGCAACTTCAACAATTCCCCCTCTGAAACACTCTAACAGTTAGGATGCACACTGGAAGGCTTCTAGTTAGGACGGCCACCTCCCCTCCATAAGTGAGGGGTGAAGTTAGAAGATTCACTAATAAATATCACATCAGGGCTGAGGTTTTAGGGCACAACAAATTTTTCTCCATAGCAAGAGTATCAAATCTAAAAGGTTTCTAAGAACTAAGAAGAGAAAGAAATTTCCAAAAGTAGTCTAGACTAGAATATCAGGATAATCATTGGGGTTCTCTGATGTCGCAGAGTAAAGCAGCCAGGTCGCCTGCATGCAGCTGTGTGGAATGTTCACTAAACATCTATCGGATGTGTTTTTCCCACAGAATGGCCATCATGATGAAGTCCTGGTAGACAGCACTAAGAATTCTGGGAGAGGAGTGCTTGTTTTCAAAGTTGTACACAAGTGTTCTTTGGATGAACTACAGTTGTACTTTAAGCATGTGAACCATATATCTTGGCAGCCATGTGCTCTTACATACCACTGAAAGGTAAAAGAGTGGACTGTAGCAGGCCTCTGGTTAGCCTTTTTCTAAGCAGGCTGGAGGCTCTCATGGAAAGTGGGTTTTATGCCCCACAGGAATCAAAAGCTTAGGGCATAGTATATGAAAAGACTCTCAGGACCATTATTCTGTAAGGAAAGACAATTTGAAGCCACAATGAGATACCCCATCCCAACTACCAGGAGGTGTCTAATTGAAAAGGCCAATATGGTATTGACAGGATGACAGTCATAAATTATTAGTAGAGATGTGAAATGGTCTATATTCAAGATAAATGAAAAGACATAGGCTCAAAATTTACCTATCAATGCTCATTTCAACCTTGATAATAACTAAAATGGGGGAAATAATGCACTGTCCATCAGCTGGTGTGTGAAGAAACAGAATGTGGTATTTCCATACAATGGGCTATGACTCAGACCTACAGAGTAAGTGGAGTGCTGGTACATGCTACACTATAGATGAACTATGAAAACACTGTGTTAGAGTCAACAGTCACAAAATGTTATATATTCCTGCTACATATATCATGTGATTCTATTTACATGAAATGTTCAGAAAGGGTGCCTCTATAGACAGAAAGTCAAGTTAGTGTTTGTTTAGGGCCAGGGGGTAGGCAGGGAGAGGCTGAACCATCAGGGAGCTAAAGAGTAGAGGGAAAATGGGAGAAATGTATATCAGCTCCAGGGCTGTGGGGAAGGGAAGGGTGAGGGAAATGTCTTAAATTTAAGTGGAGTGATTAAAAAAAAAATCTCTGATTGGTGTATTTAAGTATGTGAGTCTATTTATACATAGTATAGAAGTATATTTATATGTTGATAAAACTGTTAAGAAGCTAAAAACAATAAAGATAAATCCAGAGTACAGAGCAGAAGTTTTTAGTCCTCATCACTGAGAAGAGGTCTGGAAGTGGTGAGAAGCGTTTTCCTCCAGAGTGTGAGCGCACCAGCAGTATTAAGGAAGGCACACTGGTCTGGTGGCAGGCTAGATCTGTAAATTGCCAACTCTGTGTGTGTGTGTGTGTGTGTGTGTGTGTGTGTGTGTGTGTGTGGTGGAGGGTTCTTAAAGCTGATGATAGATAATAAAATATTTTATAATGATTGATCCTTGTGTTAGTAGCATTGCATGAAATTCCAAAGATTCATTTAAAACATGAAATCAAGCATGATGGTATATGCCTTTAATCTCAGTACTCAAGAGGTTGAGGCAGGAGAATCTCTGTGAGTTTGAGGCTAACTTGGTCTGCCTAGGGCGCTTCAGAAGAGACAGGGCTACACAGTGAAACCCTATCTTAAAGACAAACCAAACTCATTTATTTTCAGGACAGTATCAATTCCAAAGGAATGAAATGGATTTTAGGAAACACACACACACACACACACACACACACACACACACACACACACACACACTTCCTCTTTTTACAAATAAAGCATGGATATTTTACGTTGCATGAACAGCTATATAGTGTGTCTATGGTATTACCAGACCATAGCTGGGTTATCAGGGAGAAAATACCTAGAAGCATGGAGGACCACAATCTTCTTCCCCATTCACATATCCTATGCTAACACTGCTCCTGCTGGCTCCATTCAAGCTCTGGGAAACAAATGTATTTGTCTATGAGGCTCATTCATTCTTCTTGAAATGCTCCCAGCCACATTGCCGGTTTTCTGTCTGAAATACTGGCTCAAGTTGCCTCACCATGTGTGACTGAGAAAGTCTTCTGTCTTACACCAAGAAATCATGTTTTGAAACCAAATAGTATAATTTAGCCCAGAGCAGGAAGAGATGAAGACTGGGGGAGGGGGGGTCTCTGCCTGGTGTCTCTCCTCTTCCTGTCTGCTCACTTCTACCCCTAAAACACAGTCGCTGCCATGAGGGTAAACTAAGCGACTTCTCTCTCTGCTCCACCCCTCCTCTGCCCCCGACACCACATCTGGACAATCCCCTCACTGCTGTCTGTACTGGAAGACTTACTGGGAAGAGCCTGTCTGAAATGGTAAGGTATATACTCTCCTCACGGCCTTTTCCTGTTTTTCAGTTTCTCTTCTTTTTCTTCCCTTCATTACTTCCCTCCCTTTCTCGTGCCTTCCTGTATGCCCACTGGCCTACTCTATACCATTTGAAAAGTGAAAAACTGAATCTAAGTTTTGATAGAACACACTGTACCAGACAAGCGTCTTTTTACATCGACTGTGAAATATGAAATTTTGACTCCCAGCGGAGAAACGTTAAGCCCTGGGAGAGGCGGTCAAGGCAGCGCCTGCTTCAGTTATGAGGGTGGAGGAGAAAGCATGGGGTGGATGAGACACAGGCCTATTGCTCTTGTCTTCAGACTCCTGGATTCTCATGCCAGGTTCCCCCCCAGTTGCATCTGCATCTCTGCTTTGCCTGGGAATCACTGGGCCCAGCAGAGGCATAGTTCTGCTACTGCCCTTCTCAGGAGTCATACGCACACTTGCCCGTCGAGACCACAGATTCCCCAGCCACTCCCCGCTGTCACAGAACTGTCCCCGACACTGGTGACACAGGGCCAATGTCCCCTGCGGTGGTCCCTCATTTCAGAACCACTGCTTGTGTGTCTCCTCTCAGCACTGCTTGAGATGGCAAGTAGCAAGTTCACCAGAACAGGAGGGGCGTCTAGACCCCAGACCCCAAGCCACAGCAGTCACCATTCAGACCCACTGCGCACAATCCAAGTGCCATTGTTTTTCTACCACAAATGCTTTCTTTAGATTCAAGTTTTCTGTCTTTCTTTTCCTTTTCCCTGTTTCTTTGTGGGTTTTTGTTTTGTTTTGGGTTTTTGTTTGGGGTTTGTTTGTTTGTTTTGTTTTATTTTGTTTTGGGGGACAGGATTGACTGGCCTTGAGTTCACAAAGATCCGCCTGCCTCTTCCCCCTGAGTGCTTGCATTAAAGGTGTGGGCCACTGTGCTCACATCGACTGCAGTTGGTTAAAAAAAACTTTCATGTTTTTCATCAAATATTGACCCTTATAATATATATATTCATTTCTGTTTCCACAATAATTCAGAAGTTCTTATTTGCTTTTTGCAAAGCTGATTTTGAATGTAAATGAAAGAAAATAATCTTTTTTTCTCTATGTAATAATCTGGAATCTTGCTGCAGAACCGTCTTATCTAACAGCTTGGAAGCATAAGGGGGGTGGTGGTGGAGAATTTCCAAACACCTCCTAAATAACTTCCCAAGTTTTATTTTATTCAGTTATATTCTTAAATGAATTTATGGTGGAATGTAAAATGTTAAGCAGAACGTAAAGTCTGGAACCAGGAGACAGGATGGAGATGACATTGCCAATTTGCATGCTATACTATGCAATTATTTTTTGACCTATTTTCACAAATTTTTAATGTGACATAAAACAAAATCGGCTGTCACGATGTTCCCTGCTTCTTACGGCCTTGAAGCGTGGCTGGGGGCTTCCAGGAGAAGCTCAGTTCTAACCAACAGACCGAACTGCTCCTGTCTGACTTAAGTACCATTTAACACCCAGCCTGTGTCCCCCTCTCAAGCAGACCTTACAGACCCAATACCATCGTGCCAAGCCCCACCCAGAGACACCTGCACCCGTTCTTCATTTGATCCATTTGTGAATGTATGAATTAACTTCACACTTCTATTTGAATTCTTTATTGTTTTTCTAAAAATCCACAATGACTTGTAATCCTTTATTTTGGACCCAGGACCTCATGTTTTCCCAGGTTGGCCTTGACCTCATTTATATAGTAGAGGATGACTTCGAACTTCCGATTCTCCTGCCTCTACCTCCTGAGTGGTGGGATTCTAAGTATGGATGCCTTGGTTTTGCAGTGCTGAGAACCAAAGCCAGGGCCACAGGCATGCCAGGCAAACACTCTGCCAGCTGAGCTGCACCCCTGCCCACACACTGCTTGTAACAGTTTGATAGCAATGACGGTCCCCTCCTAACCAGCTCCTTTGGGGAGGTCTCCACAACACCCAGATGTCTGCCCTACCCACGACCACAGAGTCCGGCAGATGTCTAAATCTGGGCTGTGGAATGAAGTAAGTGAAACCTGTAGTTGAGGAGCAGGAAGTGTGATATTGTTTAAGGTCTTCTGAGCTGCTCTAAAAAACACTACAGTGGTCTAGCCTGAGCACTACGTGGCTTCTATAAATAGTCCCCTAAGCAGAATGTTCCAAATAGAAACGGTTCTCGCCTGTTTTGTTTTGAGGCATATATCATGTTGTCCTGGTTTTTTTTTTTTTTTTTTTTTTTTTTTTTTTTTTTTTGTTGTGTGTGTGTGTGTGTGTGTGTGTGTGTGTGTGTGTGAGCTTTGTTTTATTTTGTTAACTTGGCACAAGCTAGAGTCATCGGAGAGGAGGGACCCACAACTGAGAAGATGCCTCCATAAGATCGGGCTGTAGGCGAGCCTGTGGGGCATTTTCTTGATTAATGATTGACGTGGGAGAGTCCAGCCCACTGTGGGCGGGGCCATCCTGGGCTGTGGTCCTGGCTTCTATAAGAAAGCAGGCTCAGCAAGTCCCAGCAGCACTGTAAAGAGCTCCCCTCCACGGCCTCTGCTTCCGTCCCTGCCTTGAGCTCCCAACCTGACTCTTCTGGGTGAACTGTGCCGTGGCACTGTAAGTTTTAATAAACCCTTCCTTCCCCAAGTTGCTTTTGGTCATAGTGTTCGATCACAGTGATAGAAACCTAAGACACATTTATAAGTTCAGGACTGTTTACAAAAAGTGCTAATAGACTTGGTGAATTGTCTCACGTTAATTTATATCCGTCATTTAATAGAATCTCAAAATCTGTTTGCATATGAAGGTCGTTTTCAACCTGTATAACCAAGTCAGTGTTTTGGCAAAAATTGCATGTTCTTTTAAAGAATTTACTTTACTTTACTTTACTTTTACCTAAATACAAAGCTACATATAGATTGATCACACACACACACACACATACACACATACACACACACACACACACACACACACAGAGTAGTGGCTGTTATCTCTCTTGGGTCATTCATGTAGTACATGTAGCGTTCCAGGCACACTGTTTTCCTCAATACAGCCATTGATATTTCTCTCTCTCTAACAGAGGTGCTCTAATTCACGCTGGAAGCCTCTTGTTTCTTCAAGGGGATCCTCCTCAATCTGAAAACCAAAGCTGCTACCTTATTACCAGCAGGACCAGGACGGGAGGAAAGGTGGTTCCTACCACCTACCAAGATGATCTCAGCCCTTGCTCTACCAATACCTGCCCTGCACAGCAGGCCAGCCTGAAGCCCAGGCAGTGAGACAAATCCCATCTCCTGCACACACTGCCCCCGCCTCCCCCTGTCGTCACTGAGAAGGCCTTGGCTGCCTGCGTGAATGTTCGTCTGTGTTCTCCTCGGCTATAAAAAACGTCTTACCCTAAGGAGTAGAGGCGGCACCGCTTGCTGCGGATTTGATGAGCTAAGCCAAACCTGTCATCGAGACACACCAGCCAGGGCCTCGTTGCAGGGCTGGAGTCAGTAGCCAAGCTGTCTGCACCCATGCGATCGCATGCAATCTGTAAGGATTGGAAATCAATATGAATAATTTAAAATGCTAGGTGATGAATGGCAGGTAGAGACTTAACTGCTTTCCCCCGCTCCTGGAAACAGTGGGGGGAGAGTTATGTCCTCCACTGCTAACTGCTCTCCTCCCCAGGGAACCACAAGACCGCTGTAAAATGTTCAGAGGAATTTCAATTGCCTGCCAGATAAGAAGTAACCTCACGAAGACCAGGGAGGGTGTGGAGGGAAATGGGATGCAGTAGCCATCTGCCCAGACTACAGATTGGGAACCAGGAGGGGAAGGAAGAGGGTCGGGAGGCTGTGCGTCTAGGGGCTGAGCAGAAGTTGACAGAGGAACAGATTAAGAAGGATGTCTGGATAGAGAACTGGGCAGTGTGGCTACTGCAGCACCACGCTGAGCAAGGTGCGCGTTCACAAGGTCACCGGTGCCTTATGCGGTGGGGCCACCGAGGCCAGAAAAGGAACCTGTGCTGTCCAGGGTGATAGCCGATCCTGGGACAAGGGAAGTGTCTGCTGAGAAGACAGGATTCTTGGTGATAATCTCTAATGAGCTAATTATTCTAATGAGAATCTCTAATGAGCTGCCTCCTGGGGGAGAAAGGCGAGAGCCCCGGAGCAGAAAGTGCTGCCCAGGTAACCCAGGCATTTCTCCTAACTCATGCATCACAATTAGATAGGAAAACCGAAGGGAGGGTGGATGGAAGTTATGCAGAAAGAAGTCTAATTCCAGCACACAGTAAGCAAATGAACTTCCGAGGAAGGATGGCCTGAGTCGGAGGCTCGGACTGTGCGCGGCCAAGGCTAATGGAATAAATAGAAGAACACAGTTATGAGGCCCAGGCATTGGCCTTACTGAGTGACCAAAAGTCTCCCTCTTCCTCATCCCTCAAAACTCTCTGAGCCATCCACGGGGGACGAAAGATCCTTCCAGATACAAAGGCGCTCTGGGGTTCACTGCTTTTGTTCGTGGGAAAACAACAGCAAGTAATTTTTTTTTTCCTTAAGATATCCTAGGTCTGGCAAGACAGCTCAGCGTGCAAAGCAATTGCTGTAAGTAGTGTCTTGGGTCATTATAACTGCGATGTTGTCTGTCACTCAAGCACTCAGGAGCAGAGACATGTGCATCCTGGGGGCTCCATGGCCAGTCTAGCTGAATTGAGAGCGCCAAGTTCAATGAAAGACCCTGTCTCAATAAATAAATAGAATTAAAAGATGGAAAGCAATGGAAGAAAGCATTTAATGTCCACCTCTGGCCTCCACATGAACACATTCAGGCAAACATGCAGAGTGTACAAGCACATGCGCGTGCATGCACACACACACACACACACACACACACACACACACACACTTAAAACTAAAAACAGGACTAGAGTGCAGACTTGGCGGCTCTTTCAGAGGACCAGGGCTCAATTCCCAGCATCCACATGCTAGCTCATAACTGTAACTCCAGTCCCAGAGAATCCGATGCTCTCTTCTGATCTTTGTGGCTACTGTACGCACACAGTACACAAACATATATTCAAGCAAACACTGCAACACATAAAATAAAAATAAGTAAAATCTCAAAATAAATACACAAGTAAAAACAGCCAGGCAGTGGTGGCACATGCTTGTAATTCCAGCACTGAGAAGGAACATCGAGAGTTCAAGGCTTCCTCAGCTGCATAGGAATTTGAGGCCAGCCTAAGCTGCATAAGATCTGGTCTCAAAAAAGCAAAAAGAAAAACAAGAGAAAGCATTCACTTTTCTTTCCTTTTGACCCAGGGTCTTTCCACCCACCTCTCTGTGTCTAACCTCTGTTCGAAGGGGAAATTAGTCACTGGAAATGGGATCTAATCCTCTCTCAAGGAACAACTACAGAACACATGTGTTAACATAGTAAATCAGTACACTAGCTTGTAAAATCCATCTTCTACTGTTTGGCCAGAGAGAAATGGAAATTCTGCCTCTGTCTGCCCACCTGCTCTTCCTCACCCACCCAAAGGCAGGGATGTTGCCAATCTAATTGGCCAGAGCTGGGCACTCAGCCCTCTGCTCTGCGCCTCCCTGGGAGGCTGGTTAGACCAAGGCATGTCTGTGGGTCCCGGGCTGCCTCCACCTGAGCCTTCTGCTTCGGGGCAGTGCCTAGCTCTGAAGACTGGACACGTGTGAACACTTCTTCCTAAGACCTTCCATGATGACACATGGGCTATGTTCCTATTGCCCCTCTGGTGGTATCAAAACTCCACTCTGGCCTCTTCCACAGTGCTGCTTACGGTGTGGCTCCCCTGCAGCAGAATCACCTAGAGGTTGGTTCCAAGGAAAAAAGCAGGTTCTGGGTTCAACTTCTGATACTCAGGTATCATGACCCCAGGGAACACGCAGTCTAATGAGCGCCCCAGGGGCCCTTAGGCAGGCGCTCCTATGCACTTACTGGAGGGTCTGGACTTTTATGAAGTCCCAGAAAAAACGACCCAACATGGTCTTCTCACCTGTACCTTAGAAAGTGAAGGAAAGAGACTGGACCTGGGCCGGAGCTTTCAACCGAAAACAGCATCAGCTTTGACCCCTAATAAAGAACAGAGAAGTTGGCACCAACAATTAGCCAGAGGCCTCCCAAAGGAAGGAACTCATGACCACAAGTCAGGCTTACTGTCCAGCTGCTCCTCCGGAGCCATAGCCATGGTCTAGGGTCTTCTCTATTGCGATCGCACATGACCTAATTACAGTTTCTTTCTTATTCTAAGACTTCATCTTGCACAGATATTTTCCTATCAGAGAGACACACTTTCCCACCTCTCTTCCTCTCTCAGTTAAAAATTACAGTGCAGGAATTATGCACTTTTAACCATCTATTAACCGTCTTACTTACAGACATTCTTTTTTTTTTTTTTTTTGAAAATAACTAGAAGTCATCCATAAAATTCTGCTCTTAAAAATTAATTAAATATTGATTTTTTTCAAGCTTTCTGGTTAAGATTTATAGCCAAGGTTTCAATAAACTCTCTTGCAAGCAAAATCAGTGAGGACAGCAACCTCAAGCTAAGCTCCAGCTGAAGTAATTACACTCTCTGACTGTCTAATTCCCCTTATAATTTTAGCCAGATAAAGTAAATTAGATCTGGACAAAGGCAAATAGACTCGGGGGGGGGGAATGTTTTGTGAAATTTTTTTTATTTATTTAGCATAAAGGGATCTAACTCATTTCCATTTCATTTTGCATCCCAAAAGCTTGAACAGCAATTCTACCAACCCATGAGCAGAATGTGGCAAAAAAAAAAAAAAAAAAAAGTCCTTAGAATTTGAAGGGTTTGGGCAAGAATCCCTGAAAAATTAAATGTATATTTATATGGTTACATTATTTTGAAAAGCTCAAAGGCAGAACTGAGTATTTTGTTATCCCCCTATCCCTGCCCTGTGAGTGTGTGTGTGTGTGTGTGTGTGTGTGTGTGTGTGAGAGAGAGAGAGAGAGAGAGAGAGAGAGAGACAGACAGACAGACAGACAGACAGAAGACAGACAGAGACAGAGAGAGAAATATAATACATACTATTGATATAATGTTGCAAAGTTCTAATTTGTCTCTCCAGGTCTCCAGAGCCTGACTTCTTGGCTATTTTCACAAGTAAATGTGTAGATAATTGGATAAATAACAGATTATAGATGGGCAGTAAAAGATAGAAAAAGAGACTTGAAAACACTTTTTTTAAAATTTAGAACAGCCACTGCAGCTTAGATGAACTCCTTACTGCGAAGCTTGCTTCCTGGAAGCATATGGTAAGGGGTTGCCATAAAAAGCTGGCTCTGAAGCCTTCCATTAGCACAGGCAAGTGTTTCTGAGTTAACCATTTCCTGTTAGCAGCGCACTCAATTATTGACTGCAGAAATCTGTGTTGGCATCAGGGCCTCCCATATTAAGAAAAACAATATTGCTAATTAAACTGGACCTGACGTTCTGCATACTCTGATCAAATATCATATCCTCTGGTGTTCAAAAAAAAAAAAAAAATTCAGGGCCCTATCATGCCACCAAGGTCATCACTACACCCATGACAGTCTAATGCCCTTCCATGTGCTCGCCCTCAGTTAGATCCCTTTCACATCCTACTTACATTAGGCTGAGGCATTTTATTAAGATTTGAGATCCCAGAGCCCAGATCTTGCCAGCCCCTGGGTGGGTGATCAACAAACGCCTTTTGTCCTGACACATGAAAAACTCAACCATGAACTTGTCAAACGCTGTGCCTTGCTGTATGAGTCTGAACATAGATTTGAGGGATTTTTTTAAGGCAGTCTAAGAGGCTGGGGGTGGAATTCACTTAGTGACTCACTGCCGCTAACCAAAAATTTTAGGCAAAGGGTGACTTTAATATTCTGCAAGTTTTGCAGGCTTCCATTGTTGAGATGATTTAAAAGCATCCCCAAAGCTCCTCGTTGCACACAGGAGGGGCAGGAGCAGTGATTAGTCAAAGAACCTGATGAAGAATCAGTGTCACCCATGACGGCTCCCACCTGGAGTAAATGTCTCCTGACTACAAAACCATTGTGAGGTCTGCAATCTGTCACATTTTCTGAAGGACAAAAAGCCTTCCACTGAGTCTGGAAGGAACTCAGGACATATCATTTCAAAATATTCCAAACTGGTACACTCATTACCTCAAGCTGCAGTCACTCAGGGACTGTGACTCCAGAGAGAGCCGTTGGCCTGACTCTTCCTATGTGTAACAAGCTATACAGGTTCTTTTGGGTAGGGTGGCCTTCCCATACAGGGCCTGGGAAATAGCCTTGATCCCTCTGGGCCATTGGAATTGCAATAAGACAGAATAAACAAACTTCAAAGTCACCTCCATCATCCACTAGCTCTCAGGTTCACTGACCCCACTCCATCCCACCCCACCCCCACCCCATCCTACCCTATCCCCACCTTAACCCCACCCCCACTCCTGCTGCCGAGGTCCCCACCACAGATCCTCTGAATTTGTGCTAGAATCTGCTGCCTGAGTCTAGAGGTCCGTTTGTCCTACTCTTCCTTCACAGGTTCATATTTCTTCATCTCAGAAGTGTGAAAGCATCCTGCTCTGGCCATTTCTCAGGACGTCACTGTCTTATGAAGACTCCCAGGAAGTTTAGCAGAAACACTGTCACGTGTCTCTTGACGCTCATGTTAATGAGGATCCTGGATCCAGATAAAGAGCCCACATCACACTGTGGTGGGAAGAGTCTTCTCCTACAGCTTCAAACACCAGGTCTCAATTATGGCGCATCTCAAACTGTCTAATGATTATATAGCCACTCATTTCTGGGTTCCTTGAGGCCAAGATTGTAAGCCCAATGCCTTCCAAATTTCCTGACCATGTAGGTGCTCAGAAATACTTGGTTAATAACAGCCCTAGCCTACTTTCTGTACAGCACCCAGCCACAGGGGAGATCTTAGAGGCATTTGGTCTAACCTCAAGCCTTTTGGGATCAGAACAGTGACAATCATAGAAGCAAAATCAACTGTCCAGGTTCCAAGGTTAGCCCACATCACATCAGAACATGCTTCCTTTTTCTTTTTCTAGACATTTTCCCCCCTCTCAAATCATTACTCATGAGGAAAACACAAGAGAAGTCTGAAATGACAACTGAGTGCCCCAATGCATCTTGTAAGTAAAGACCCCTTATATAAGTTAAAGAACATTAACCTAAATACGTGTAAGATGGAATTTGGAGGCTCGCACTCAATAAATTAATTTTGGAGGATGGAGCTCATCATTTTCAAATTCAGTTTATATATTAAACACCTCTCATTTTTCTCCAGGCCATTAAGAGCGTTTTTAAGTTACAATTAAGAGATCTGATCTCCTATCCTCCATGTAAAGCCAAATGATAAAATTAAAATTTCCGTATTTTAATTAAGCCTGGGTAAGTCCACTCAATTAATTTGAAGCAGCCAAATAAGATAATTTTCTGTAAATCATAGGGACTGGTTTATCATTCTATCAACCACAATTAACTTTACAGGCTTTTATTTCCATATTTGGGTGGCAAGTATTAAAATTCCTACAACTGACTGCATCATGCCAGAAATAAGATACTGAAGTTGAACTAGTCTCCCTACAGCTCTGAAAATGAGCCAGACACATGGCATACACCTGTGATCTCAGCACTCAGGAGGAGTTTGAGGCTAGCCTGGGCTACATAGCAAAAGCTTCTCTCAAAGTAAGGGAAGGGAAACAAGGCTATATTCTTTCTCATCCTTTCTAATGGGCTTTGCTGCCAGTGGACTCAGTGCTGTGCCAATGGCCAGGGGACTTAAGGATATAGTCATCCAAGGCCTGCCCTCTCCAGGCCACTCCTGCCCAGGGAGCGTCCTGTTGTGAGTCTGTGCTCAGTCCCCAGGCTCAACATGTCCTATCTTCTGCCACCTGTCAGTCCAGGGCTAAGCATCCCTCAGGAGTCAATCTCCTCTTACACTTGCCTTTCCCTAGGCTTAGGCAACATGACAATGTACCTTCTGACTAGTGTATCAAGAGCCCTAGAGTCTCTTGCCTTCTCAGGGCCTGACTCCGCCTCACCCCTGGAACTGGGCAGGAGCTGCCACCGTGTGTTAAGCCACTAATAAAGTAAGTCAGTAATGACTTAGGGCGCTCCACGGAGAGGGACGTGAGCACCGGGGTCATTAACTTCTCGCAGTGCTCCTCAGAGGCTCTGGCTTCCTGGCCCGTCATGGCCTGGCTGCCAAGTGCCGGTGGCTGGGAAGCACACGGGTGAGTGCTCCCAAATAGGAAAGGAGCTGTACTTCCAGATGATGGCTTTGTTTTGTACCACACTTGACTGCCTACTCACAGGGACAAATCTGTCTCTTCAACTGGCTTTCCAACGCGATTCTCTAAAGTGACTCCTTAAAACACTTGGGGATGAATCATTAGAACATTCCAGGCTGATGAGAATCTGGGAAGGAAGAAATGATAGGCAAATGGGAGTCATCTTCTCGGCCTCCATGGGGGGGGAGGGAGAGTAGCAGCACTTCAGAACCGGGTCCCTGTCCTGCTCCCATCAGGAGTTTTGTGGGGGACCCGCCCCTACCTTTTCCCCTGGGGTACTCTTGAGGAGTAAGGGTTAAGAGATTTAGATAGAAATATAGAGGGGAGAGAGACAGATAGAAACACAGGGTAGCCTCGGGAGGGCCTGGATTCTTATCCACTGGCCCCTTCTGTCTCTTCTAGAGGGCTGTTTATAGTAATGCTAAGGGGAGGAGCAAAAGACCTCCCCCCAGCACAGCCAAGTGCAGACCCTTCCAATCACCTGGTAACCACGCCCCTGGTCAATCCACCCCCTTATGCAGCCCTGCTTGGTAAAGCAAGCTCCGATCTCACTAGGAAATCTCTGTGGGTTCCCACAGAGATCCTCTCGTAACCCTCCTGGCCCCGAGGGCAACTCTTCTTGCAGTGGTCTGGTCAGTACCTTGGACATTATTCCCCAGCCCATTTCAGCTTGAAACACAACCTGAGTGGTGCTGATGTAGCTCAGGAACCTCGAGGCTTCTTCATCCAGGGACTGAGCAGGGCCTGCCCAAGGCTGGAGCTCAATATGCCACCGGGGACCCTGTGAGGGACAGAGAACACAGTCAGTGTGTAAAGACTGAGGATCTGGGCAGGGCAGGAGGAATATCAGATTGGGCCAAGGCTCCCAGCATGTGTGCCCAGAGCTGCTGCCATTTAAGGCCACCGAAGCCACAGGAGGGCACTGTAAGAAAGTCCAGTACCCAAGTGAAGAAGCTGGTGACAATGATCCCTAGGGTCTGTCTGGTCATAGACAAACTCCACCTGACTCCATCTGATAGTGCCCTGACCGTGGCTGGATACGCATGATACCATTTCACATTCCGAGGGAAAAGGTCTTTAGCGCTCACTGTCTTTAAGGTTAGAGCTTTAAGACTCTGCTCCCTAAAGGGCAGTTCCAGGATTCCCAGCACCATAAAGCTGAAGTGCTGACTTCATGGAGAAGGAACACACAGGCATTTGGTCATCTTCCTTACACTGGGGAGACGGGCAATAACACCTACTCCTGAGCTTGCGGGGGCAGGGGATGAGGATGCTGAGCGGTGGGGCGTGTCTTTGTAGTAGGGGGAGGCAGCCCACACCTGTCAGCAGACAGTCTGAGGTACTTCCAGTACTAGATGGTTGGTGGTGGACCTGAGCCTCATTTACAGCAAGGGTGGGTGGCAGAAAAGCTCGTAGGGAAAGCAGGGGTCTGGGAGAGTTGTAAATGGGAACTCTGTGTGAAAAAGGAAGCTCTGGTCAGGAAGTCTCTGCTGGACCTCACAGCTCCTCTCCTAGAGTGTCACCATTTGGAGACCTCCAAAGACTCAGTGATTCCAAACGGAGACAAGGGCCCAGCCTACAGGACGAGAGAGCGATGGAGGGCAGGGGACCGTCCAGGGCCTGGCATGATAAATGACTAGCTTCAGGGAGACCTCGGGGGTCATAATACAGGAGCTCCTGCAAGGTAGTGAGGTTGTCACCGAGCTCAATGTATGGCGAGGACGGGGTCACAGGAAGGCTCTGGGACCAGAGAAGAAGCCATCATGTACATACACTATTCTCCAGGCAGGGACTGTGGCAAGAGTCGTCACTACCACCACCCCAACCAAGAGATACATTTGAACAAGCTGATCGTGAGACACATTAACACAAATGTGATTGTCTTCCCTTAGATGGGTGGCCTAAGGGACTCCAGATTAAATTGATTTTCCTCTTCTCTTATTAGATGCTGATAACCATTCAGTCAATCAACATTTATCAAGAACCATCATGGACCAGGCAAGGATAAATGTTGCCTGGTCACATTCTTTTCTGAATCGAGGGGACAAAGCACTTTCAATGGGTCTCTTCTAGAGCATTCACTTGCAGTAATGCAAGAAAAACACACACCCACCAACTTTGTCAAGGAGGTGACTTGGGCAAATATCAGTCAGGGCTTCAGTAGGAACCTTCACACTGACAACAGAAGAGGATTTCAGAAGGAGACTGTTTACAAGGGTGTGGGCAAGATTTAAGGATGCACAGGAGGAAGGATGTGATGCCTATGACTAGTGAGCTGTGGGACAGTCTTGTGCACTGTAACTATGTGTTGCTCTCGCTGTTATTAAAAAACCGATTGGTTGATAGATAGGCAGAGAGAATGCTGAGAAGAAGACAAAGGGTGGAGTCTGAGGAGTCTCAAGCCAGATTCAGAAGCAGCCACATGGGAAGTTCATAGGTGAGGTAAACAAGCCCCAGGGCAGCACATAGATTAATAGAAACGGGTTAATTTAAGTTGTAAGAGCTGGCTGGAGACAAGCCTAAGCTATAGGCTGAGCATTTATAATTAACAATAAGTCTCTGAACGGTTATTTGGGAGCGACTGCTGAGACACAGCCTAATCTGGTGACACCAGAGAACCCCCTGGGGAAATGGTATGGAGAGGTCTGTAAGAGGGGAACAAAGTGGATCCTATTTCAGATACCACCTCATCTGCCCCATCCACCCATCTCCTGCGTCCTATTAGCCAAATCCACAGGGAGGGAAACTGAGACCGGCCCCTGCAGGGACCCCCCCACTGCCATCACTAAGGGGTCCAAGCTGGTGGAGAAGAGTGGAGGTAACATGGAAGCAAGCTTTGACCAGAGTCATTCATTCCTTCACTCATTCATTCCGTGAGCATTTGTGCCTCGGGCCAGGCTCTTTGTTTCAATTTAATATAGGGCACAGCTGTGTCGTAAAACAACTGTAAGGAATCTTTTTAGGTTCCTGATGGATTCTCTATGGTGGACAATAGGGGCACAAGGAGCCGGGGTCTTTGAGAATGATTCCACAATCAATGCACAAAAAATGCAGATACAGATGGCGGGGAAGGCTTCCCCTGCCTAAAATTCCCAAACATAGCAATGTCTTTTCAGAACTATTAAAGAAACACGTTCAACCCAGCGGCAGCGGCGGACCCAGGCCAGCACACCAAAGTGACCCCACACATCAGTAATTGTGAATCCCCCTGGTTAAATGTAGGATTATCTTTCTGCAACCTGATAGTTCTCATTTCCAGCTAAGTGTCGACCACAAAAAAGCTAAACACAGCTGTGCTGGTGGATGATGTAAGTCGAGGAATCTCAGATGGAGGCCTACTAGAAACTCACAGACAGCGATAAAGGCCCTCAGAAGTGCTCTGGCTTACTGCTTTGGTTTAGCTGTTTAAAAAACATTCCACATAAAGCAATGTTCTTATTGGAATCAATTTGACAGCGGGTCATGATTACTTCCCCCATGGAAACCACTAGCTTTTATCATCTCTTTCAATTATCATTTGTCTTAATTCTGCACTGCACTCGTCAACATAATGTCCTTCCCAAACTCCCACAAACAGAATTCTATGAGCACCTTCAAATACCCAGGCAAGTTTAACAGAAAAGAGTGAAACCCATCATTTTCTTTAAAAAAAAAAAATTATGAAGATGGTTTTGCTCCCCACAATTTCCTAAATGCCAGGGTGCCCTGTATGCCTCTTATCCGTGTGCTTCAAGTATCAAGTGACCATAACAACACCACCTCCATCACTCCCTGGCGGCCGGCCGCAGCGGCGGGGCTGTGGATCCCCAGGCCCATCTGTCCATCAGAGGTCGGTAGGGTAGCACAGTCGCTCAGCAGCAGGTGGCCACAGGCAGAATCGCTTTGTATTGGTGTGTCTGTTTGTTCCCCAGAGCCCTGTGTGGAAATGTCAAGTGCAGCCTCCCAATGAGTGGTCACACAGAGGAGGCCCTCTCTCCCCCCCACACACCCCAAGGGGGGGAAACCCCTCTAGGCCTTTGAAATCCGCGCTGTGGCTTTGTGAGACCCCAGGCATTCACACGGAGCAGGGGGCGGGGGCGGGGTGGAGGGTGTCGCCTCCCATCCCATCCCGGGAGCCTCTCTCAGAAGGGCCTTTCTTCAGGCAAAGGACCCATTCTTGTTGTATAAAAGCTCGCCTAGCACTTACTCTGGGGTCTGTATCTTTTAAGGGAAGCAGAGGGCTTTTTTTTAACAGAGAATTCCAAACATTAAGGCCGAGGACAGCGGGAGGCTCCTCCGCAAAGCCAGATCCCATGGCCTCGTGCTGTTTTGCGGACATTTGAGGTTCTGCTTTCCAAAGGGTAAAAGCCGATCCCATGGAAGGGGGCTGACTCATGATGGGCACCAAGCACAGACGTGAGGTTTGGGGACATTTTTATCATTTATTGTCTCCGCATTACATTTTGTTTCTTAAAAAAAAAAAAAGGAACTGGGTCTCTCAAAGTCAGGAAGCCGGATTCTAAGATTTTATTCCTAAAAGATAATGAAAAAAAAATTAAAGCAATGTTTTAAAATTCCTCTTTGTCTGCCAGCCTAGACTCATTAATTCAAGGCAGAAGCCTGGAGCTAAACGGGTGTTAATCAAAAATAATTTTTTTTTTCCAGCAGGCCCGCCCGTGACCTAGAAAAAAAAGCCATCAACACTGCCTTGCTGCAAGAGCTTTCTTTGTCTGGAAATTTAGAATAACAGTTTCCTTCTTCACAAGCGGTTTCCTCATCGTCATAAAACGATCTCACGCAGCCCAGGAGGAAACTGTCAAACTAAAAACAGCAGCACCGTGAGCTTTGCGATATGGCTGTACCGTCAGCTTTACAGCGTGGCTTCACTCTCTTGCCCAGGCTGCTCCTAAAACTCACTAGCTCATAGTGACCTCGGACTTGACACCCTCCTGCCTCAGCGGCCCAAGTGATAGGATTTATAAGAAAGTGCCGCCAGGCATGGCCGCATAAACAAGGTATCTACAAGCCTTTTTTTGCACTGGGCCAGATAGGGGAAAGAAAATTTTAAGATAAAGCAAACAAAAAGAGCATCTTTTCTAGAGGCCCATTCTTTCGTGTTTCAGTGACTCGGTTCCTTTGGAAAGTCCCGGGTAATGGGTTATTTAAACGATCAGGGTTTTTGGCCGTGATAGAATATTCGGAGTCATTTTTATCAGTGTGATCCCCAAAGCACATTCCCAAGCCCCTGAAGGTTATAGAGCCAGCCATTTTCCACCAAGAAGAAGTGGCTAACAACAAACGGGTCCTCTGAACCTTGGCTGTGGCCCAGGAAAGGGACACAGTCGTGCATCCTTGATTCAAACTAAACGGAGCTGAGTGTGTGTTGATGTGTTGATCAGGGAAGCCAAGGCTTTCTGGGAGAAACAAACCAAAACAAGTAAAATAGATTTATTTAGCAATTTTGTGGTAATTGAGAGCATCTGTTGGTGGACAGAGACCAGTGAGTGAAGGAAGCTGTTTATTCCTCTTTGGAGAGAGAAGAGGGAGGGGGGTGTTCTTGGGGGAGGGAGGCACACAGTGGTATCTGGACAGGCTTTAAATTCAGCCTCACCTGGGGGTTTGAGGGCGTCAGCCCCTACATCCTATGTTGCCCTTAGATGCCAGTGTCCAGGCCTCTGCTCCTGTCATGGTTCTCAGACTCAACCCTGACTTAGAAAGAGCAAGGATCGGTCCCGTGTTTTGGAGTGATTCCTCAAATGCTGATTCCTCATTAAAAATTTTGTTGAAATGAGTGAAAAGTTTAAATCCCCCAGTAGTGAGTAACACCACCGATGTGGTAAGTCAGATCAGGCCAAATTAGTAGGTTTAAACTTTTCAACGAGGGTTGAGTCTCAGGTCTGGGTCAGATGGCTGAGCACATACATCCTCATGGCCCATGAACACAGCAGTGAAACCTGGATGGAAAGCAGAGAAGCAGAGAGTTGGCCTTTGCAGATCAGACGAGGAAGTGCGTGCAGGCAGATGGGGGAGGAGGGAGCCTAGAAGAGCACCATGGAGTCAAATGTAACCGCTTTCATTTTTTGCCACGGCACTGTCCC
Organism: Peromyscus leucopus; assembly: GCF_004664715.2. Lineage (NCBI taxonomy): Eukaryota > Metazoa > Chordata > Mammalia > Rodentia > Cricetidae > Peromyscus > Peromyscus leucopus. The sequence goes on from NC_051085.1 coordinate 8,409,989, forward strand.
CACTCAGGGCTGCTAGCACAGACTAAAAGTCCAGTGCAGACCTCCCACTCAGTCTCAGTGAAGGAAGGCAACTGCTATTCCCCGGAGAGAGCAGGAAGGCTTCCCGTCCCCAGCTTTTCCTGTTCTCCGTTCTTGTATCCCAAACCCACGGCAATCCCACTAGTGAAAGCGGAAGTGGATCCCAAAGGACATCTAACATTCTGAGGAAAAGGCAGCTTGTGGTCTGATCTGATGCTGTAGCTCCATGCGGGTGGCGTGTCTCTCTCCTCACCCCATTGGCTTTGGTCTGAGCTCCAGCCATAGGAAATGTGCACCAAAGCATGGGCAGAATGTGGCGTCTTACTACCCACACCTCTGTCCAGAGAGGTAGAAGCCATGGAGAAGCAGATAACAGTAGAGCCACCGAGAAGAAACAGAAGCTGAGGAAATGCCACAGTCGTTTATGAAGTCCAGCCCACTCCCAAACTACACATGCTCAGATCTGACTCTGCCTGGCCTTTCAGTCCAGACAGACCTCCTGCCTGGGTTCCAGACTAGCTGCTGAGGCACATGCCTAGGAGCAGACCTGAAACACACTACAAACATGTTCCAAACATGACCCACAGTTTCTCATCCCGGCACCAATTGCCCGAGAGAGAAACAGTTTAGGAGAATGAAGACTTGCCTTAGCTCAGGCTTTCAGTCCATGGTCAGTTGGCTTTGTGTTTCTGGGCCTGTGGTGTGGTGAGACAGAACAGGATGGTGGAAAGACCAACGTGCTCACCTCATGATGGCCAAAAAGCAGAGCAATAGGAAGGGGACAGGTCAAGATAGCCTTCAAAGACTTACACCCAGTGACCTACTTCCTCCAACCAGGCCCCACCTCAAAAACAAGAGCCACCTGTAGCCGGAAGTTTTCTCCAGTCCTTCCATGTGCCCGCAGTCCAGTGACCCGCTTATAAAATAATCACTCAGAAGCTTATATTGTTTATAACTGCTTGGCCATTAGTTCAGGCTTATTACTGACTATCTCTCACAGTTAATTTAACCCATACTTCTTATTTATGTTTAGCCATGTGGCTTGGTACCTCTTCTCAGTTCTGCCTTGTCATCTTACTTCCTCTGTGTCTGACTGACAACTCCCGACCCAGCCTTCCTATTCGCAGAATTCTCTCTGCTTGCCCTGCCTATACTTCCTGCCTAGCTACTGGCCAATCAGCATTTTATTTATCAACCAATCAGAACAACTCATATTCACAGCATACAGAATGACATCCCACAGCACTTCCCCTTTTCTGTCTAGTCAAAAAGGAAGGTTTTAACTTTAACATAATAAAATCACATATAATAGAACAGTTATCAAGCAAGAATTACAGTTACAATATCTAGTCTATTTGTATTTGGCAAAATTTAAGAAAATATCTATCCTATATTTGTGAGTCTAAAGTTTCATATCTAATTTATCTTTTATCAGAACTAAGCAAAATTATAACTATCTAGTAAATAGGAAGTACATTGTAAGCAACTTCCAAAATCTAGAATGACAGAGACAGCTGGCTGCCTGGACAGTCATCCAAAATTCGTCTGCAATGTTGGGGCATCCATTTTCAGCCTTTTAGGCCTTAAGCTTTTTAAATCGCTTCTCTGTGTGTCCTGTAGACCATCTGGTAGTCTCCCCTGTGAAGCAGGAACCTGAAGGACCATCTTATCTTGCAAAGTTCAGTGAACCTATGGGTCCTGCATGTCTAGTCGATACAACATTTTGTCAAGCAATCCAGGCAAGAACAGTGTCTTGCCCAAATGGCTATTTTTGCCAAGAAGAAAATAAACTCCATATGGAGTGTCTTCGATGCTCATCCTCCTCTCTGAAGTAAATCAGTGTTGCCAGGAGCAGAAGTGTCTCATTGTCCAGAAAAGTCTAAGTTTTTAAAACATTTTAAATGCCATATTATGTAGATCTTTGAAGGGTTTAAAGAATACCTACCTAATTGAAATGTATCTATGTATACCTATAAAACTTAACTAACACGACTATAAGTTTGATTAACATAGATGATTAACTGTTAATCTATATTTCTTAATTATACATTACAATTTTAAATGGTTGCATAAACATAACACCTTAAACAAGAGTAGAAATATATATACAGTATAACAAAATTAACTTTAAATTTGTATCAATTAACTAAAATCTATAGAAATTTAAAACAAGTTGCTTTTTAAAAGTAGATTCAATAATCTACCCTTTCATCTTATTCTATCTATATTATATATATTTTTAATCATATCTCCCTTCCTTCTTTTAGAAAGAGATTGACTATGACTAATAACAATTTGTAACCAACAACCTAAACAAAGACAAACATTTATAATCCATTTTTTGGGAATGTGGGCATAGTGTTCTAGGCTACTTTCTGCTGATAGGGGGTAGTGGTAGTCTTATGGGGATCCTGCGAAAATGAAGAATTATGGTCACGTCCTGACTGGAATAGTCTGTGATGCTGTATTCTCTGAGCCAGTTGCCTTGAAGCTGTTCTGGATGTTGGATCATCTGGAGACCTCTCAGGGGGTCTTCCTTGATCAAACCGCCCCCAGCTTAGGACCTTCAAATATGAGGGGATGCATTCCATAGTTAAACCATAACACCATAGAAACCTGGCTAGAACTTCATGCCTGAGCCCAGTAAGAGGAGTCCCATATTAAAACAATACCACTATTATCCATAGTACTTACAACCCAGAGGCTCCTAAATTATACTCAAAATGTCCAAGATGCAATCCCTAACTACTAGGCACGTGAAGAATAGGAAAACCCCCAGTTGGGGTGAGAAAAGACAATCACTGGACCCCAACAAAGCCACAAAACACAAGGAAGAGTTTTGACCAAGACTGACAAGCAACTGTTATAAAAATCCTTTGCACAAAGCAAAATCCTACACCTCTGAAACCAATGAGGAGGCAAAAGGCTCAGTCAAGACCTGGGCACTAAAAAGAGCCAAATGGACATTTTGGAACAGAAAAATACACTCGCTGACATGCAGTCTCAGTGGATGGATGCAGTAGCAGATGGATGCATATGACATAAGAGCCAGTGGGTGGATGCAGTAGCAGAGTGCATGACGTAAGAGCCAGTGGACACAGACGGAGTGACAGAAAGCAAGACTGAGAGGAAGAGAATGACTGGGGCATGGGAACGAGAAGAGCTTCAGGAGGGGCACTGGGTCACCAGTTAAGAGTTTGTACCACTCTTGCCGAGGACCCAAGTTCTGTTCCCAGCACCCATAATGGGCAGCTTGCAACTGCCTGCATCTCCCAGCTCCAGGGGATCCCATGCCTTGAGGACATTGGCACTCACAACACACACACACACACACACACACACACACACACACACACACACACTTAAAAGTACATCTTTTAAAAAGCGGTTGGGAACCTGTACGGCAATACCAAGAAGTCTAACATTCATGGCCCTGATATCCCAGGAGGGGAGGAAAAAGGACAGTGTAGAAAAATAGCATTCAAAGAAATCATAGTTGAAAGACTACCAATTCTGACAAAATATAGAAATCTGAAGCATCAAGGGGCTCAGGATACCCCTAGGAGAAATAATCATAGAACTCCACGTGTGGGGCCTGAGGATACAGCTCCACGGTAGAGCTTGCCTAGCATGTGTAGAGATTTAGGTTCAACCCCCCACATCACTATACAATTACGAAATAAATAATTTTACTTTCATACATATTGTAATCAAACTACTAACACTGAAGACAACAGCAAGAAAAAGTCTGAGTCTGTGTTATTGTTGTAACCAGCAGGGCCGGATGAGAAAGGACAGAACCAACCCAGGCCTCTTCCCTGGGATGCTCTCTGTCAAGGTCCAGGCCCACCCCACCTCCACCAAGTCCATCTGCCAACTGTCTCCAGCAGCAGCAGCAGCAGCAGCAGCAGCAGCAGGCATGCTGAAAGCCACAGCCAGAGAGGCGTTTCGAACCCTCTCACCATCAATCTGCCACCCCAGCGTCATGGCACACAGAGTGTGGGCTGGAAGGCAAGGGACGAAAGAACTAGAAATCAAATCATGTCTGACAGGAAAAAATGCACAATAATTCAAGCGGGTCCTGATAACGTTTAGGAAGGATGGAGGGAAGGACAAGGAGGAATAAACACTCTAGATTTATTTCCAAAGTTCTCCTGCTAAGTTGGAAAGAGAAGCCAAGCAAATCAGAGCAGGGTTTCTGTTCTTAAACTGACATCTTTAAATTCCCCACATTTTCTGTGCATGTCGAAATGGCTCTAATCTGGGTGAGATTGAACACCCCGAGGGAGAACTAAGAGAATAAAACGCCATGTATTTTTGGATTTTATCACAGGCAATAAAAAGAGAAGCCAGATACCTGGAATAGATCCAGAGACAGCCAGAGGTTTCCATTAGTTTGCATAATGCAGATGCTACACAGTATCTGCATACACAATGGGGATCCAAATGTCAAATCAGGGATGTCACTGAGGCCACATACCAACTAGGAAAGGAGAGGCGTTTCATTACTTTTAGAAGTGAGTTAATATAAAAAAATGTTTGCCTAGGAAAACAAATAAAAATTTAGGAATGTATCAACCATATTCTTCAGGATTGTTTTTGCTGCCTGTCTCTCGCACACATACAGACATAAACATACACTTCCATATGCATACATAAACTCTTCACAACATGTCAGGTACCAGGATTCTAGGAGCCTAACATCATCTAAAACAACATCCAAACCATCAGCATCCCCCAGACAGCGACCTTTCCTGAAAGCACGGGCATCCTAGGACAGCACCCCTATAAAACCATTTTCAAGATGTCCAAGTAGCTGACAGATGAGCTCTCGAGGGGGCAGGGCAGGAAAGCCACTGTGTGGGGTTAGCATGGAGACGGAAACTGGAAGGGGTAGGAGCAGAGAAGGAATTGGGGCTTTCTCTCTACCCCTGCTCCTCCCCCACAGGTCCAGTGAGGACCCGCAGCGGTCCACAAGGGATTGCCAGGGTCTCTTTGTTGGCTCTCAACTACATAAGTCCTCAAACCTCATCCAAACCAGGAAGTGTTGATGTTCTAGACTCGGTACAAGGAGCAAGCTTTCCCCAAAGCCCCAGGTGCCGGGAACTCGGCAGAAAGAATGCATCCCAGCATATACAGAACATCCGAAACACAGCATGGCAGTGTCACCCAGCAACTACTGCCACAGCTGATAAGTGGGACCTGAGCATCTACCGAGGGGAAGCAAAGCCTTCACTACAAGTCAGCTGGAGCGATGCTTGAGCAATCTTCCACAAGGAAGGACGTGAGGAGGACAGCTCAGGCAGGTATGGGGAAGAGAACCAATGTACCCAGGACCCCAGACAAGCCCCATGCCATTCACCACATGGTTAGGAGTATCACTAGTTACAAAGTTGTCACATCCCAGTGAAATCGTCATCAGATACACCAAGTTGTGTATGTACACGTGTGTGCTTTTCTCGGTGTTAAATGTGCACATATTCACACTAACTTCCATTTCATATTGTCCACATTTCAGGCCCCTAGATACTGATAGAGTATTTGGGAGCCTCGGGAAATCCTACCTGACAATTAGAGATAAGACTCTGGTTCCAGGACATTCTTTACATGATTCTATATTTGTAGGACATTTTTCTTCCTGGATGCACTATAAATTATAGTGCCTGACAGGTTAGAAAAAAGCCCAGGGAAGGTTTTCTGCGGGCAACTGCCAACAGTGTGAAGCAAGGCAGGCGGGCTGGCAGGATGCCTTGGGAACCCACAGCACTTAGCTCCAACCTAAATGGAAAGAAAAACCTGCCATCTTTCTCACTAAGTGCTCCTCTTCTGACCATGAAGAATCACCGAAGGAAGCAGACCTTTCTGGGGTCATCTATTATTAGCTTGCTGCTGTGTAGCTCTCTGGATTTGGGGTTCTTTGCTGCGAGAGGAGACTCTCCAAAGTTGGAAGTGAAGCCGCCAGTGGCGATGGCCTCCCCAGGCCCTTTCCCCATCGCAGACAAGAGTAGACGGGGCAGACTGCAAATGAACAGATCAGAGCCAAGCCGACGAGACTCTGTAAACTGTTTTTACAGTGTCATCTGCTGCAAGATTGTGTCTTCTCTATATGACAGGGAAGCTGCCCCCTCGACCTCCCAACAATTTGGTTGCCCGAACAAGACCAATGGAACGATAATGCTAGTTGACATGCCAACATGGACAGGGAAGTTCCACATGGTCCCACTTCTAGAGGAAGAATTACTTCCTCTAGATGAAGTGGTCGATGCTTGCTGGGAGAGCAAGAACTAGTCTCTTCCAGGAGCTCCCACTTAGGAGGTCCAATCCCAAGTACTCAGCCCTAGACACACATACACACGAACAAAGCTAAATGGACTCAGTAAGTTATATAAACACGTGTGCATACACGCACATGCACTTACACACACACACATGTAAGTAATAATAATAAAGAAGAGATCATGAATTTGGGAGGAGAGGAAACTGGGGAATTGGAGAAGGGAGGAAAGGGTGATTTATGTACAAGTTTCTCAAAAATTTAAATTATTAAAAAAGAAAACAACTTTCTTTCACAGGAAGAACCTAAACACCAGACATATATATTTATGCATGTATAATCTAGAAAGCAGTCTACTTCTGGCTTTAAATCTTAGTTTTGTTCTGTCTGTAGAGAATAATTGTCTTGAAAGGAGCCTCACATATAACCTAGACCAACTCCTTCATATTATAATAAGAGAAAATGAAGTTCAAAGATGTGACGTGGCAAACCAAAGCCACGAGTAGGAGGTGGCAGGGTGACACTTGGACGGTTAACACCTCACTTGTTCTCTATACCATGCTGCCCCCGTTCCAGCTCTGGTTTTCTTGGTCCTACAGATAGACCGTGCTGACAGCAACTCCAGAAGGGCCTCTCAAGTAAAACCACAATGGCTAGCCTGCACTGATAGATTCCTTGATGCAATGGGAACGGACCTATAAAACTTTTTATCCATCAGATATGGGGCACACTAAGAAACTCACTAGTGGACCTGACAATGTCGTGAATAATGAATGCTCAGTAGTTAAGAAGGAGGGTTAAAGTACCCAGGTAGTGCTGATGGGTGGTGATATCAGGGTCACATGAGCCCCTGAATGACAGCAATAAGCAAGACTTTGCTCTTCACCACCTCCACCAACCCACACTTGTGTATAGCAAGAGTGAGAAATAAAAATTGGTTACTTTAATCTTCTCAAGTTGGAAATCCACATGAATGTTTGTTATTGCAGCCTTGCCTCGCCTGTCCTGACTGACACAGGCACTGAACAGGCAAGTCAAAGATGTTATGACCACATCTTCACAGTATTTTCCCAATGCCGTATCTTAGTTAGGGTTTCGGTTGCTGTGAAGAGACACCATGGCCATGGCAACTCTTACAGAGGAAAACATTTAATTGTGGTGGCTCATTTACAGTTTAGATAAACGTTTAGTCCGTTATCATCAAGGCAGGGAGCAAGGCAACATGCAGGCAGGCATGGTGCTGGCTACATCTTAATCAGAAGGCAACAGGAAGTGGATTGTGACACTGGGTATCTTGAGCACTGGAAACCTCAAAGCCCGCCCCCACAGTGACACACTTCCTCCAAATAAGGCCACACCTGCTCCAACAAAGCCACACCTCCTAATAGTGCCACTCCCTATGAAATGATGCGGGCCAATTTCATTCAAACTACCACACCACACCTTCAGAGACTGAATAGAGGGTAAAAATAACAAACAATTGGCTGGATAGAGATTCTTGGATAGAGAAAGAAAAGAAAGAAAACCAAAGACAATTCAGTGTCAAGACTCAGGGGAGCTAGGGAACACTCAGAATAAACTCATAAGAAACTTTGATAACAAAACTAATCTTACTGTCCGGTCTGTTTTCTAAGAGCATCTGGCCTGTACCACAGTGAGCCCGTGTCCAGAATCCTCTCTCTTACTCATGAGTCAGTTCAAATCCTACTTATCCTTCCGGGTCAAGTGTTAGTCATTACTACTCTTGAAAGTCCTGATCCCCCAGCCTCTGCTCTGTGTCAAATAGACAACGCAGGGCAGACGCTTTGCAGTTCTTCCTCTGGCCTCTCACTTTGTACTTACTGTTTGGTAGGCTCTGATGCAGGGGAGTCAGCTCAACCAGACTATGAGCCTTACGAAGACACCACATGTCTTGCTTCCTGTGAATCCCCCACAGAACTGGTTCCAAGGGACATTTTTACATTGGTTTAAATGCCAGAGATGAAAGAACATGATACATCTCTTGCAGTCAAGAACAGCTTTTTTATTAATTTGGAGGGAAAGTAGGAAAATTCACTAAGCGGGCTTTGGAGGAATACCTTAAAGTAGCTAAATATAACTGTTCTCTACTCAGACAGAAATAAGTTGTTATGAATTCTGGAAGTTTCTGATTAAGTTCTGTTCACATCAAAATAAAATCAGTGGCTGGGGAAATGGCTCAGCGGTTAGAAAGAACACTGGCTGCTCTTCCAGAAAACTCTGGTCCGATTCCCAGCACCCATGTGGTGGATCACAGTCACTGGTAACTCCAGTTCCAGGGGATCCAACACCATCTTCTAGTCTCCTCAGGCACCAGGCAGGAGTATAGTGCCCAGACATACATGTATGCAAAGCACTCATGCATACAAAATAAATAAACAAATAATTTTAAAGAGTTCAAGGATGACAAGTAGATTAGTGCAAACCTTGAAGAAACTTCAGAAAGCAATCTGGAGAACTTAAAACATATCATAAAGATGAGCAGTTGTGGACAGAGGAGACAGCTCAGTGATTGAAATGCTCACTGTTTGGCAGCCAAGCGTGAAGATTGCTGTTCAAATCCCCAGAACACGAAGAAACGGCAAGCGGGTGTGGCAGCTGCTCTGTACGGAGCATCCCAGAAGCAAGCTCACTAGCTCAACTAGCCATAGCGTCAAGCTCTGAACTCAGGGAGAGACCCAGCCTCAATGAACAAGGTGGAGAGCAGCCAAGAAGGACTCCTGATGCCAACCTCGGCGGACCTCCACATCCGTGCACACACATATGCACCCACACACACACACAAACATGCACACACATGCATAACAAAAAGGTAGTTATGGTTCTAGGGACCTAGCTCAGTGGGACAGTGATTTTCTGGAAGGCCCTGGACTTGACCCCCGGTATCACCAAAGCCAGAAATCAGTTCCATAAAATTTTTAAAGGTTAAATATTTATATACTAGTCACTATATATTACGGTAGGAACGCTTTTGGAGGATGAGTCAGGGAGGCTGACACTACGTCTCAGCTGTGTCATATGTAGTTGAAGGCTGGCCTCCAATCCTTCTGCCTTGGCCTGCAGAGTGCTGGAGCTTATAATGTGGAAACACTCTAGCCTGTCTCCACCAAGTCAGTCAACTGACATTTGTAGCCTCTCTGCTCTGAGCTCCTGCTGCTAACAGCTTAGTTTATTTTCTCTAACAATCATTTGGTTCCTTCCCAGACCAGTTCCTATCAGTTTTACAAGTTTCTGAAGTGACAACTTAATCGATCATGAGGCAAAGCCCACGTGTGCATACAAAAGAACAGGTTCGGTCTTACAGAAATGAAGTCTGTGAAGGGTAGGTACTTCCGGTTCCCGAGATGTCCCCACAGGTTCCTGCGTTTGAACCTGTGGCTTCGAGTCTGAGGTGCTGTTTGGGGAGGTGTGGAAAACCTTTAGGAGGTGGGTCCTAACTGGAGGGAGTGGGTCACTGGGATATTTCCTTGCGGGTTTTAGCCGCCGGCGCTAACCCCAGCCAGCTCTCTGCTTCCTGGCCGGTGCCTGGTAAGCAGCATCTCCAGTAGGCTCCTCCACCGCCATGGACCTCCCTCGTGCCTTTCCCCACTACGATGGGCTGCAAACCCCGAGACACAAGACAAGATAACACTTTCCTTCGCTCTGCAGATATTTTCTCACGGTGACCGCTTTAAAATGCTGCATTAGGGATGGGTGCGCAGACTGTGAAAGTATATTTTAATTCCTACAATCACAAAGAAGCATTCTGCACTTAAATTGCTTCACAAGTGCCAAGCCATTGCTCCATTGGAAGAAACCAACTGGAAAAGGTGGCAGATGACGTTTCACTGGGTTTTTGCAGGGAAGGTGGCAAAGCAATATTGACAAATGAGCGTACGTGCACACTTTCAGTTACTCGACCTCGCGCCCGTGTGCTTGGTGATTTATCCACCTTTTCTGTAACTGACCTAGTTACTGCCAGCGGGCGGTTGTGGATACAAGACTGTGACTCCGCTTGTTAACAGGATCGCCGCGGAGACTGCCCAAATGCCAGTCAGAGATGGTGCGGTGCTGTTGCCCCGCACAGGCAGAGGCCAGCCGAATATGAATGTGTGGACGGAGAAACAGAAGCATAACTCAAAACGTGCGCAAGATGGAAGAGACGGCCCGTGACTTCCTGTATTTATTTTCACAAGAAAGTGAAATTTTCAGCTTTTAAAAATTCGCTTAGCATTGACTAGTTTTATAGCATAGAGCAAGCACTTGTTTACAAATGAAATGCCACAAAAATCAATAGCAGAGGCAGGGGGCTGGGGGGCAGGGGTGAGGGTGGGGATGAGGACGAGGGTGGGAGTAGGGTGGGGCACTGACTTCTATTCTGACAAGAAAAAGGAAATACAGCACTTCGCCTTGGAATCGCTTCCAGAGGCCAAGGCAAACAGACCTGGCCATCTGTAGGATGCCTGTCACAGGGTCAGGACGCAGTTAGCTGGGCCCAGCCTGCTAGGGAGTGGTCCCCACTCTACATCTGTGCTCCCCCTCTCTGGGGTTTCACTCTGTTCAGCCCAGCCCACAGTGAAGAGACGTGCCCATTGTCCGGGGGCCACTCTCAGTGAAGGCAACCTGCCATGCGAACCCTCTCTGTCCATGTCTTAAACCTGACTCTCACCTCCCTGAGGAATGACCCTTCACAGAAATCCCTGACTGGGTGAAACGTCGATGCTCTGGAAACCCCATGAGTCATTCTGAACCACTCCCACAATACGAGTTTGCAGCTTCAAGAGGGTCACGGCGCCCTTCACCCCTGCACCACAAAAGTAATTGCTTCACCTAGTCAGGGATTTCTGTGAAGGGTCACTCCTCAGGGAGGTGAGTGTTGTTAAGACATGGATAGCTAAGGATGAACGTGTATGAATATATCTGCATGTGAGTGTGTGTGTGTGCATGTAAATGTATATGAGTGTGTGTGCACTCATGTGAGTATCTGAGGTGTATGTGAGGTAGGTATGTATATATGTATATGTGAATGTGTGTCAGTTTGTGTATGACTTCAATATTCTGCCATGCTTTCCATAGCTTCCATAAAATTGTCTTCATCACATTTTTAGAACTCAAAAAAAAAAAAAAAAAAAAAAAAGGGAAGCGCCACTGCTGTGGACTCAGTCCGTGTCTTCAACACCTGTGCACTGGCCCCACCCTGAGGACACCTGAGGACTAAACACAAGTGTCCCCTGACAGTTCCCGGCTCCGCTGTTCCTTTCCACTCTGGATTTTTTTTTTTTTCTTAACTTTTTGTTGCAGACTGCAATCTGTTCCTATTTCTTCACTTCTATTTTTAACTTGAAATTTTTTGGTTTCAAAATAGCTATAACCTAAGAATTCCTTGGATAAAAGACACAGAAAATTAAATTTCCAATGTCCCTTACCCACTCCTTCCGTTTCTGTATGGTTTTGTTATTAAAGCATTAAAAAAAAAAAAAAACCCAGTACTTCCTGTTTTACTGTGAAGTTAATGATCGCACCAAACACATGTGACATTTTAACTCTCACTACTGTGTGTCTACCTATATTTCAAAAATAAAATCCACACGTGTGGACCGTACATTCTTTCCTGGTTTTTGTCTCCGTGCATCACCATAAGAAGGGAACTTGTGTATGTTGAATAATGCCAATCTTCACTGGCTCTGCTTTGTAAATAAGAACATTCCTTGTCCAAGAATAAGAGCAGGCGTCAGGTTTTCCAAAACAATCCCAGTATCCAGGGTACCCAAATAAATTCAAGCCACTTCAGTTTCAAAGCTCATGGAGCTGCCTGCTCCTGATTGAGGGTCCTCTAAGTGCACATTAGTTAAATAAGCTAGTTTTTTTTTACTATTTTTGTGCAAAATGAATATTCACCACTCAAAAGAACATTCCCCATCATAATTACATAATCAGTTCAAATTTGTTTTTAAGCAACGTAACACATACTTGAAATTCTACCTAACAGAAATAGCTAAAGCCAAAGTCTAAAATGTGTTAGTTGACTTGAAAAATATCTCAGATGCCCCACTCCGATACAGAGCCTGAAATCCATAGGAATCGACATATTTTTCTGCAGTCGAGATTTCAACAGTATTAACGGACAGCAGAGAGAAGAAATGATACTGTCCGACCTCAGCCGACCTGGCCTCACGCTCATTTCATCCTGAACCAAGAATGCAGCCAGGCTCCCTGTTGATGGAAGGGGAACAATGCCCACCACACACACACACAAGGTTACATCAGCTCCAGTGGGGTAACAACAGAGCGAACCTTTGTAAGGTAGGAAGGGCTGCCTGGACTCAACACAAAAACCACTGCCAACACAAGAAGTCATTTGGTGAGAATGATGACGAGGGAAAAGAGCCAGCGTAGCGGAGATCCCAAGCCGGTGTAAGCCGGGTAAGAAGTCGCTGGCCTAAGAGCTGCAACGAGCTGACAGAAAGGCAGGCATTTCTTTTTGTCTTTTACAAACCCTGGTGCTCTGCGTCATCCTTTCTGCCAAAGCTGAGTACATCCATGCCAGCAAGCTCAACACAACGGTACCTGGAGGTTCTCCTTCGTCTCCAAACACGGGCTGGGTGTGCCAGACTCTGCAATGGGTTGCTAGGCCGGAAGAGGTGTGGGAAATTCTAAGAGGCCACGCCAGGAGCCACGTAGATAGGCAAACCCATGGACTGCACGTCCCTGTTGAATTTGGCCATGCCGATCAGTGAGTACCAGCAGGCTGGGGCGCCAGGGCCTGCTCACGGTTCACCTATCTTTATTTGAACAGAGCAGAGCATGGAACTTCACATCTGTTATTTACTAATGGGCTTCTAGGAATCTTTCCAAGTCTCATACCACAAAACGTGCAATTTTGAAGCATACGCAAGTTGTACAACTACTACCACCGTCACTTCCGGAATATTTTCATCATCCCCAAAAGAAACTATTCCCAAGAGCCATCATTTCTGTCCCTCCCTACACCGAGCTTCTGACTCTGCATTGTCATTGGATGGGATATGTGATCTTTTTGTGACCACTTTCTTTCACTTAACACAATGTTTCAAGGTCTATCTGCATTGTAGCGTACATCAACACTGATAACACTGATCGGCTTAAACCACATTTTATTCATTCATTCATCGGCTGAGAGACACTTGAGTGGTTTCTTATTTCTGGATATTATTTCTCTAAAGATTCCTGTACAAGTTTTGTGGGGAAAAAAATTAAATGTTTTATAGGGCTAGGAGACTGATCAGTGGGCAGGGCATTCACCGTGTAAGCATAGTAGCTGTGTTCAAGGCCTCAGAACCCCTGTAAAGCCAGGCATGGCAGCACACATCTGTAATCCCTGTGCTCCTGTGGAGACATGGGAAGTGGGCACAGGAGGATCCCGGAGTTCATGGGTCAGCAAGCCCGGCGTATGCAAGGGCAAACAACAAGAGGCTCTGTCTCAAACAAGACGCAAAGCAAGGCTGGACACTGGAGGACTTCCTCTGGCCTCCACTGCATGCTAGAGAAGGGAGTCCAGTTCAGCAGTGGAACCCTGGCCTAGCACACACCAAGTTCTGGGTTCGGTCCCCATTACTACCAAAGGAAAAGCACAGTTCTGCCTGCTACCACTGTGGCAGCCTAACTCATCACTAGGCCGGACCAGCAAGGGAAGGGGAAGCAGGGAGATCAATCACTCAAGCTTAATAAAAAATAAAAAGGGCACGTGTCAGGAATTTGTTTGTTAGAAGTTCAAGAGGGTAGAGAGGGATGGGAGGGACCAAAAGCTCAACAATGGAGGAAAAGCATCTGTGGGTGTCTACGAGAAGGCAAGGACTGTGGAGTAGGAGCCTGAGAAGAAAGGACAGCCACTAAGACCCCACAGCCAGGAAAACTTGGGAGAATTTATTTTAGAATGGCATTTGGTTTGAAATGGATTGATCTCTCTAGGCCTGCATTGGTGTAAGAAGTGGGCAGTGCAGGCCAGAGAAGAGACACTGAACTAGCCACAGGAATTGGAGACATGGCCAGAAAATAGAAGCCAGACATTATCAGAATATTGTAGAGAAGCAAGGATACCAACCTCCTACTGCGTGTCTCGTGCCGTTTGCATGTGTATTTTAAGGGAAATGTGAGCCCAGACTCTGTCCAACAACTCTACAGTTATATTAGATGAAGTCAAGAGCAGGCCCTAGGAGGCCAAAGTGCTGTAAACCACTGAGCTGCTCACTACGTGGCCATGGCCACGTGACAAAGACCTTCAAGACTTTACAGAGGTGGTCTCACGAATTATTCACGTCTTGTTGGAAGTCCAGGGCCAGTCTCCTCATTCAGCAGATGAAACAACTCTGGGATGAGCATCTCCAAGACTTAATGGGCTCCCAGAAGTTCTGTTTTCACCCCCACACCAAACAGTCATACTTACGTGGCATGCAGCCACCGCCACAGCAGAGGTTGGCAAAGTTGTTCTTAAAAAGTCAGGTATAAACACTTCATGAGCCAAGAGGCAAAATTAAGGCTATGACTTGGGTGCTTATTAGACAATAAAAGAACAATTTTACATTTCTAGTGAAGAGTCCAAGCCACAACAGTCATCAGACACACTTTTTAGTAATGTGGACCTACTAATGAAAAAACTGGAATTTTTATCATTTATTGTGTCTCATCGGTGTTCAGGATTGATGTCTCTAACATTAAAATGACTGCAAATGCCCACCCGTAAGAGTCATTCTAAGTGCACAGGCCACACAGGGACAGGTGCAGGGTGGATGTGACTCCCAGCCTGATCCTGCAGTCTGAAGGGAAGTAAATGCTGGTTGCTTTGTGCCAAGATGTGTAGTGTTTCACTCTGCCTTGGAAAGGAGTGACCTCAAAGGGAGTGACCTCAACATAGCACTTCACAGATTCCCGTGGTTTCCAACCCATTGGCTAATGCCGGGAGCAATAAAGAGAAGCATTCTCCAGCCAGGATTACCAAGTGCCTACTATGCGCTAGTGCTATCAGTCAGTTCATAGAGCTGTGAGCAAGCCAGAGGAGGCCTCTACATGCACAGGGATAAAACTGCAAACAACCTGGACGTGAGTGGGGGTAATGAAGGGCGAGAGACGAGAGAAAGAGAGCTTGGGGGAGCAGGAGATCCTAGCTGGATCAAGAACAGAGAGGGAGAACAAGGAATAGGAAACCATGGTAAATGAAGATCACATGAGAATAGGAAGAAGCAAAGTGCTAGAGAAGCCCACAGAAATACACAAAGATGCACCCACAATAGACTGCTGGCGATGGTCGAGAGACAGCCCAAACTGACCTACTCTGGTGATGGAATGGCCAAACACCCTAATTGTCATGCTAGAAACCCCATCCAATGACTGAGGGACCCGGATGCAGAGGTCCACAGCTAGGCCCTGGGTGGAGCTCTGGGAGTCCAATTAGCGAGAAAGAGGAGGGTTTATATGAGCGAGAATTGTTGAAAACAAGGTTGGATAAAGCACAGGGACAAATAGCCAAACGAATGGAAACACATGAACAATGAACCAGTGGCTGAGGGGTCCCCAACTGGATCAGGCCCTCTGGATAAGTCGATCAGCTTGATCTGTTTGGGAGGCATCTAGGCAGTGGGACCGGATCCTGTGCTCATTGCATGAGTTGGCTGTTTGAAACCTGGAGCTTATGCAGGGTCGCTTGGCTCAGTCTGGGAGGAGGGGACTGGACCTGCCTGGACTGAGTCTACCAGGTCGATCTCAGTCCTCTGGGGAGGACTTGTCCTGGAGGAGGTGGGAATGGGCAGTAGGCTGGGGGGAAGGGGAGGGGGGCGGGATAGGGAGAACAAGGGAATCCGTGGCTGATATGTAGAACTGAATTTTATTGTAAAATTAAATTAAATTAAAAAGAAAAAAAGAATGAAAGAGGGGGGAGGGAGGGGAAGAGGGAGGGAGAGAGAGAGAACAACTTAGTGGAGTTGTGGAGGCAGTAAGTATTAAAGAGAAGGAGCTGGGAGTGACTGAATAAAGTAGAGTGATACAATAAGCTTTTCTCCACCTGATCATTGGTCCAGGCTTTAGTCAGACATGTATTTTTTTTTCCAATTAGATGGGGGTGAAATAGATTCTCCTTGTGGTTTGATCTGCCTGTCCTGCACATTAGTAGCTACGTGTCCATTGTTTTCTGTCTTTTCATTCTTTGGTACTTTCGGAATAATTTTTTGTGATGATGAAATCTTTCTGGCCGAGCTGGGGCCTTGCTTGCCCTGGGTAAACCCACAGCCCCTGAGCTGCATGCCCAGCCGTGTCTTCTAGTGTTACCTCCTGCTAAGCCCTTGCTTCTCGTTCTTCGTTTCTCTTTGTCCCTGACTTTGCATCACTGCGCCCACCCAAGACCTGACCGAAGCTACGGCAAGGTTGATTTCCCTGGGCCTCCGGGATTCAAGGTGTGGCTGGATAGAGCAGTTCCCATCATGGCATCAGAATGCAGAGAAAAGCGAGAGATGGGAAGAGGCCAAGGCAAAATACAGGACCCTGGGACGCCCCCCCCCCCCCCCCCCCCCCCCCCCCCCGGGGATCTGTCCTCTAACTGGCCTTGGCTTCCTGTCGTGCAGAATGAGGACAGTTCCTACTTAACACAGTGGGTTCTTCCCAGTTCATTCAAAGTACGTGCTGCTTGAAGGAATTGTATTCGCCACAAGACCAGGCACAGCATTCATGTGTACATGTTGTTTGATGTGTTAAACTGAGCTTATCTTTAAAAGGCATATAAAGTATTGAGTATAATAATATTCACTCAGCGTGGCTAAAATGTGGATGACAGCAAAACAATTTATCAATTAACTCTTTAACCCATGAGCATGCCAGCTGGCCTCCCTTGAGCTAAGGGAGTGAGTAATAGAGTGCTTATATAGCAGCTAATAGATTTGTAAACATTTTTTGAGGAAAAAAAATATACTGTCAAAGCTTGGAATTGCATTACAACACTAATACATACCAAAATTATTCAACGGCACTGTTGTAAGTTTTGAAAAAACATACAATTAGTTTTGAGGAAACAAATTTACAGTAAATACTGTGCTGGGAATGCTGGGAATGTGTTGTTCTGATTGATTGATAAATAAAACACTGATTGGCCAGTAGCCAGTTGGGAAGTATAGAGTAGGTAGGATAAGGAGAGAGGAGAATTCTGGGAAGTGGAAGGCTGAGTCAGGAAATGCTGCCAGCCACAGCCATGAGGAGCAGGATGTAAAGTACTGGTAAGCCACGAGCCACATGGCAAGGTATAGATTTATAGAAATGGGTTAATTTAAGATATCAGAACTAGATAGCAAGAAGCCCGAGCCACACAGCCATACAGTTTATAAATAACATAAGCATGTGTGTGTTTATTTGGGTCCAAGCAGCTGCAGGATTGGTGAGTGAGAGAGATTTGTCCTGACCGTGGGCCAGGCAGGACCAGGAGATAACCCCAGCTACAATGCTGGGCTTCATACTCCCAGACACCACACCTGTGACTTCCCGACGTTGCAAACCAGTGGCCATTTAAGAAGTATGTCCCTGCGCCATGGCGCCTTCTGGTGGTTTTACCTCCACGCTCTCATTTTATCTTCACAGGAGCCCTGTGAGGTATATACTGTTGCAGAATATTCCTTTACACCATTTGAAGGTGTGTTGCTGTGACTGGCTTAATAAAGAGCTGAATGGCCAGTAGGCAGGCACTAAGAAGTTAGGTGGGATTTCTGGGGACAGAGAAAAAGAAAGGTGGAGTCCCAGCTGGATGCAGAGGAAGCGGGACATGTAGGAGGAGAGGCCAAAGCTACGAGCCAAGTGATAGTACATAGATTAATAGAAATGAGTTAATTTACGTTATAAGAGCTAGTTAGAAACAAGCCTAAGCTAGGACCGATCTTTTACAATTAATAATAAGTTTCTGTGTCGTCTTTTTTTGTGAGCTA
>NC_051085.1:8433210-8475710 GCF_004664715.2 Peromyscus leucopus
GGCTCATGGCTTCAGAGGGTACCATCCATTATGGGTGTCATCCATCATAGGTACCATCCATCATCATGGGTACCACCCATGGTGAGTACGGATTTCTTGGGTACCATCCTTTGTAGGTATCACCCATTGTGGTGAGGAAAGCATAGAGGAAGGGATGGCAAGGAGGTGTTTATGGTGACAGGATCATGCACTTGGAACTGCTCTCATCTCTGATTATCAGGATCAGGAAACAGAGTCTTGGGCATTCAAAGCCTTGGTCTCCAGTGGGTGGTGCTGTTTGGGGAAGGTTAGGTTCCCAGCATTCTCCTCCAGCCACCATGTCTCTGTTACTGCAATGGCCTCCCTTCCGAGATGGACTCTTACCCTCCAGAACTGCCTTGGTCGTGGCGTTTTATCAGAGCAACAAAAAGGTAATTAGTGTGCTTGACTTGTCTGGTTTTCTCAGTTCCCAGCCTATGAGATGATGCCTCCCCACATTCAGAGTGGGTCTTCTCACCTCAATAAATCCCCTGTGGCAATGCCTTACAGATATGGCCCACTGTGTCTCCTACATAACTCGAAATCCAGTCAAGTTGACTCTGAAGGTGAACCATCACATCATTTTTCTCAAAAACAACAGTACGAAGGGACTTTTCATTTGTTGTGTATGGTAGGGATACGCCATACTGTCATTGAGCTGACAAGTATTAACTTTGCTTGTCACTCTTTAGGAAAAACAACGGCCCCTTTTGAAAGTCTTTGGCTCAGGGTTGTAACTTCAAATGCTTTCTGAGATTATAAAGGTAAAGTGAAAGAGAGAATGTTAAGTCGGATCCTAAAGGGTACCCCGTCTAAAGATGCTGACGTTGGGATATAGGTGGGCCTCAGTGCTGGACCCACTGGATTCCTCATCTAAAGACACTTATGAGGGTGTAGGCAGGGCTCAGTAGTAGGGCACTTGCCTATAATGTATGAACTCTGAGTTCAATTCCCACCACTAGAAAAAAAAATTCTATGTGATTCAAATTTATTGGCTAGTTTTACCTCCTGAGTAACTAACAGCCTCGCTTGCCGTTTAAATTATGTATGCCCCTAGATTGTGAGGCTTCTAAAACTCAATTTTCCTTCAGTCACTTGAGTAGGATAAAAATGCTTGTTAGAGAGCAAATTTTCCCACCCTCCTTTTCCAGAAACCTCCACAGGACCCTAATGGGTCCACTGCGACATGTCCAAGGGACCCAGGTGCTGCTTGAAAAGACGCTTATCACTGCTGGCAGACTGCTATGCTGAGACTTGTCTCACGGTAAATGAGGCAGGTTCCTGTTACCTCCCCTGTATCACAGAACAAAGAAGCCAACTTCTCGGAAACAGAAGGCCCGCAAAGCTATCATTGAACAGATGGAAAGACTCAAGGGCCCTCCACCCTTGACAGTCTCCCGTTTAACTATGAGGCCCTGATTCTCTTCACAGACTGAAAAAGGAAATCCAATTCTATTCGAGAAAACTGGCAGGTCATTTTTCTCCTTAGAGAAAATGGACCGCACAAATTATACACCAAAACCTAATATCTCCACCCCTGGTTGTTGAAAAACAATAGAGCCTCCATTAGCAGCCCTCTGCCCACAGAACACTCTCCAAGAAACTAACTGCAGGATTGGGGTGGAAGCAGAGCCCTGGTCCCCCACTGAAGGCATATCAAAATTGTAATAAAAACCCGCTTTCTGAAACGAAACTAAGCAACTGTTATTTCACACCCACATGCTGCTGGAGCTCATTCAAACACCCTCTGCTGACTTTGTTTCAAATGAAAATGTTCAGCTTCCTGGGCGGTGGGAGAGGGCTGATTCACGCTGCTCCCTGTGCGTCAGAAGTATGGGTACATATGCAAAACCAAAGAGGCTGGACATGACTGCTGAGTTCGAAGATTGTCACAATGGAAAGAGCTGGCGCTTACCCACCACCTGTCATCTGTCCTCATCCCCCAGTGCTCAAAGATTAGAGCTCCATATTGCAAGAGAACTCCATATCCAGAGTTCGTTCTATATAGCTTGGTAAAAAAAAGGGGGGATACAGGAAGAGGGGTGAATTACAGGAGGACTGTGCCTTCTCTTGGTGTCACAGAGGACCCAAGCTACCCTTCAAGGAGTCCGAAAACGATAAGGGCTCTCAAGGTGATTGGGTAGACCAGAGGGGGACCTCCCCATCTTTTCACTGACAGCTACAGAATTAGAAAACTAAGAGGAGACAAGAAGTAAGCCCACACTTGCCATATGGTTTCTCATAAGAGGAAACAGTCCCTCCCCTACACACACACACACACACACACACACACACACACACACACACACACACCGAGTGTTCCAAAGGATCTGTAACTCAGCAGCCAAGACAGCAGCACATTGCTGGGTTCTGTAGCTCGGTGACTCAGAAGTCACTTTGCTTGCCAGCATATTTAAATGTCAAGTGACATCGCTCTGAAATGACATTTCTCCTGGAAGCCTGGTCCTAAGTTAAATGTCTTCCTGAACAAGCAAGGCCTAGATGTTAAAGAGCGGCTTCCTCGTAGATGGGCGGCCAACCTCTGAGGGGTACCACACACACCCTAGTTCATAAGAAGCCTAAGTCACAGAAACCACATCTAATCCTCTGTAAACAAATCCCCCAAGAACTTCGCCCACAGGAATCACAAATGCCTACTTAAGAAAGAAAATAACAACAAAAAAACCAGCAACACACAGGAAACAGAAAGTAAAGAAAGGGACGTCAGGGATGTTTTGATGAGGGCGTGCTATGCAAAGTTTCGAGGTTAGGAGCGCTGATGAGATGCTCAGAGTCTGTAATGTACAGAAATAGATAGGTTCCAAGATCGTCACTATCAAAAAAAGCAGTGCTCATCCACCCCCTTGCCATCCATTCTTGTCTCCCAGTGCTCAAAGATTAGAAGTCCTGATGTGCAAGAGGACTTCACATTTAGAGTTTGTTCTATACAGCTTGGTAAAGGGCAATACAGGAAGAGGGAGCGGATTACAGGAGAACTATGTCTTCTCTCTGTGTGTTTCTATCTGTCTCTCCTCTCTCTCTCTCTCTCTCTCTCTCTCTCTCTCTCTCTCTCTCTCCTCTCTCTCTCTCTCTCTCTCCCTCCTCCCTCTTCTTTCCTTTAAAAGTAGCATAAGCTCTGATTAAGGTGGCACTATAGTTGTTGAATGTTTACACCTCTCGCTCCTGCAAAGGAAGCTTGGTGGCAAGAATCACTGTGCAACCCAGTGAGTATTCCGTGCAGACTCACCACCCAGAAAGGCGCCCACAGAGTGGACTGCAACTCCCCGTTTACCAAGAACCTTGTGAAACTGTTGATCAGTATTCTCAAGCCACTAAATTAACAAAAAACACGGAAGTTCAGCAGGTAGCTTCCAAACTCTTGAATTATACCATTTCTTGTTAAGCTCAAAAGGAACAAGGTTTATCCCCAGAGGCATGTAAGATGGTGAACTCCATCCCCAGAGGTCAGAAAACAGATTAAATAACTGGCCTGTCCAGCTTTGAGGAATAGCTCAGTTGTGAAAGGCTAGTGGAATGAAACCAATCCAGAATCCTGTCTAGGAAGTTGGTGAGATGAGATACACATTCCTAAAACAAGTAAATGACTATGGAGAAGGTAATCTAAGGAAATCGTTTCCACAGGAGGCTAATAACTTACTAGTTTTACAATAGTGATAAGCTTTACTTCTTACATAGCTTAACCAAAGACATTTATTTATAATCACCCATGAGAAACTCAAGACATAACAGTATTCATCTTTCTCATGTTAGTGTCTCTGGAGTTTACTAGGGTCACTGTGGGGGATGAAATTCCTCCCAGTTGAGAAAACTTTGTATAGACAAAACATTCAAACTGAGATGGATTCTCAGGTCTCCAAATGAACCAAGCAACTCAAACTCCCAGAAGGCTTTGCTGTTACCACTGTGGACTACAGGGAGATCAGCATGGAAATGAAAGATTCTCAATGAACTTTGATCTGAATGGTCATGGATAGAAATGAGCCTTCACCTGAATGTTTGAAGTAGGAAAGGGAAGAAGACTGGCAAGATGCAGGATGGGGCCACACAGAACAGGACCCACACAGAACAGGACCCGGGATACGGCAAATTTATGCAAATAAGCTGTGATAGTTCATAGTTGAGGAACAGCTAAGGCTGAAGACCCCGGACAACTTAGAGAAAATAAAGGCTGTTACATTGTGTTTATAACATGCTAGACACCATGTTAACATTTCCCTTTCATTTTATTTTTAATTTAATTATAATGACTGAATGCCAGCGTTCATTCAGTAACTCACCCCCAGTTGACCTCACACTATCTCATAGTTTTAATGCCACTTGCATGCAATGACCCCAGATCACTACTTCAGCCTGGACACTGCCTCGAGGCCCCAGATTCAGCATGCCTGACTGTGTATTTGACATTTCCAGCTGACTGTCTAAAGGATCTGTAATAGTTACCTGGAGTCAGAACTTCCTTTCTATAATCCAACAAAGGCAAACAGAATCCACCTGCTTCTCCATGGACCTTGCAAACACACTCATTTCCTCCCTCCATTTCTTGCCGCCTCCACATCTACCACCATTTTGAGACTGGATCTCTGCTTCAACCTCCTACAGGGGATAAAGGTGAACTCCCCCCACACACCCCTGAGCGACCCTCTGGGTCTATGCATTCCAAACCTTGACATGGTCAAGCAGGCTCCAGGTACCAATGACTGTGGAGACAAGAGCGGAGGACTCCTGGAACAGCAGAGACAACAGGTGTGGAGAACGGTTCTGAAAGGGGGAAGCCTATCAGAGACAGAGTGTCTGAGGACATCCGCAGAGGGACAAAGGAAGCCAGACTCCAAACGGCCCCTTTGTTCTCCTTCTGATCTCCTGCACGGGTTCAAGGCCTGCATCAAATCGAACTCCTTTGCCGAGGCCCCCGACCACTTTGAATTCCGTTTGTGCTCGGAGCATTTGACCCAGCATCCAGTGTAAGCCCTTGGCAAGACTTTTGAATGCTTAACACGGCATCATGGGAACAACGGCATGGGCAGCGTGAGAAGGAAGTGGATCTTTTAGAGTAACTAGCTAAGTCCTTGCACAGGAGGCACATTTCAGAGACAGAAACCGGAGCTGTGTTTATCCCAGAAGATGACAGGGTAGCCCATGCAGTCACTACAGTTGTGTGGGGAGACTGGGGGCAAGGCAAGTAGAGGAAGTGGGGGAGGGAAGCACCGGAAGGATGGGGGAGGGTCTTAGGATTGGAGAGGGGGCAGCAGCGATGGGTATAAGGATTTGGCAAGCTCAGACATTCAGTTCCTAATCTTTTCACTCTTAAGTACCATGTAAATGATGAGCTCCCCAAAGAAGGCGGGAAGCCCAGGCTTTAACAACCAGAGGTTAAAATTGACCTACTCAATGAAGTGTGAGGCAAGAAGCTAATGAGGCAAGGAAGAGCCTAGCCAGCGGACGAACGGAAGACAAACCTAGGTCTGGTCCTGGAGGATGCAATTATTTTCTCACTAAGTGGTACTGGGGGCTTGTCTTCTCACCCTGTACCAGTCCCGACGCGGGACCGGTGGGACCATCACCTGGACCTAGTGGAAGAGCCATTCACAACGTCTACCTACCGGCCTCGTCCAGGCCTGGGTAGGGAAAACACGACCATGCCTCCTTTGCTTTCTCTTCCTGCCATTCAGCGCCCCCTCCCTCACTGAAATGGGTATGGTTGCTCGGAGCTGTGTTCCTAGATGGAGGCCTGCCACAGCGGGCGCTCAGCAAACGGTGGTTGAGTGTAAATGAACTCGGCTCAATTCCACTTCAGTCGGTAGGGGCATTGAAGAGACTAGAGAAAGTTCCAGGGAGAGCACAGTTAGAAGGAGGTGGAAGAGTCTGGAGGTCCCAGTGGGCAGGTCCGCCGGCCTGAGCAGAAGGCTCCCCAGCGCCATCTGGGTGCCGTCCCAACACTCAAGTCCAGGTCTGCACAATTTGCAACTGACCTTCCTGCGGGGAAGCTCGCGTGGGGTGCAACAGCTCGGCTCCAGCGTCGTGCTCCCGCCACCCCGGGGCAATGCACGGCGCCCGCTGCGCACGTAGGTCACCTGCCTCCTTCTGGCGCCGCGCGGAGGGCCGGGGGCGGGCAGCAGGTGCGGCCGGGGCGGCCCCGGGGGATCGCTGCGGCCCGGGGATCCGGAGCCGGCGCGGTGCAACTCCATGCAGAGCCGCAGGCCCAGCAACAGCGCAGCACCGAGCAGCCACCGAGGCAGGGCTCCGCAGCCGCGCCCGGGAGGCCTGGCCGTGGCCATGACGGGGACCCCGGCCTCAGGCTGCGCTCTGGGTCCCCACCCTCAGCTCCAGGCCGCCTGCAGAGAAGCGTCCCCACTGGCCCCGGGCTGCCAACTGTGGCAACTCCCTAGCGGGACGGGTGTCGGCCCGCCTTCCTCCCTGCGACAGAGGAGGCTCCGGCGTAACCTTATCCTGCCCAGCAGGAAGAGCGATGGGCGGTGGGCTAGACGCGCGCAGCCCAGGCCCCCACTGCCGGGCTGGATGTCACTAGGTATGACAGGCCTGTAAAACCTCGTGCAGGGGACAGCCACAGAGCCAGCAAGAGCACATTCCTGGGGGCTCGGGCTCTGATTTCATTTGCCGACGTTACTATTAGATACAGTGGAGGAGGAAAGGTGAGCTGCCAGGTTTTGCACCAAAGAAAAAGTTATGTCAAGCAGCTCTGTGCCATTAAGCATGATATAAAAATAAAGCATACTTATGCTCGAGTTTACAACTTCTCTCCCTCAAGGAAGGAGGGAGAGAGAGAGAGAATAGCACTCCATGCAGAAGAATCAAATTAGAGTTATTCGGTTTCTAAATTCTGCCTGAAGCCAATCCGTGCTTTCTCTCGGTGTTATGAAATGTGTGGGGGAGAAGGAAAGGGAAAAAGCCAGCTAAGACATCTGACAGCAGGGAGAGAGGGAACAGAAGTTACCATGGCATGATGTAAATCAAATTAATTTAGCTCCAAACACACACCTCCCCGCTGCCTTGCAGAAATGCAGAGGGACAAATTTATCTCTGGGCAAAAGGCTCCCAGCTGGTATTGCCGTCATCACCTTGACCTTAATTAATAAAACCTAAATGCTCATAGTCGAAGTCCAGGTTTGATGTTCCACTTTCAGTGTTAGAATTCTTTCCCTCCACCTGTCTGGGGTGAGTTTGATTTCTAGATTTACATTCGGGTTCTTTGGGATCCTTTGTTTTTTAAACTATGGCCAGGTACACACAACACACACACACACACACACACACACACACACACACACACACACACACGCATGCACAGGTATATATTTCCCATGCTTCTCTGCAGGCTATCTCTGCTGTTGGTTCTCTCCCCCAGCCTGCCACATGGACAACAGAGACCTAGTATGGAGCCTGGCCCCTTCCCTGTTTGAATTTTGAGATTTTCCATAGGGAGCTCTGCTCTCTGAAATGCCCGTCCATTTCTGGCTGGAGGCCCCATTTATTCTTTGCCACAGAGCACTTAACCTGTTTTCCAACAGCCACAAAAACTCCTCAGCCCAATCTAGACATTCCCTGACCACCACCAGTCCTCAGGCTCCTGAAGGTTCAATAATGCATGAAAATATACACACATGATTGGAATATAAATAGATGATAGATATAGATGATAGATAGATAGATAGATAGATAGATAGATAGATAGATAGATAGTCAGAAAGGCACACAAACAGACATATATCCATTTGCCCACCTCCAGGGAAATTGCAGATAAAGTCTGTATTAAGGAATATAAACAAATACTTCTTTGTTCACACAAACTGTAGGAGACAGCCTCACATCCTGTAATTATTTACGTGAACTGTGTTTGAATCACAACCCTCCCATTGAGCAATAGGAGACGTTAAACAGAGAACTTGGCTTTTCTGAGCTGCTGCTTCCTGTGGGGAGACAGACCATCATTTAGGGTTACAAATATCACATAACTATTATGTATTTCATGCCTGAGTAATACCTGGCCCTCACAAGCTAGTTTTTTATCATTTACCAATGAAGAAAACTCTGGGTATTGTTACAAAAAAGTATGCATCTTTAAATATGGGCAAATACATGAAAAAACAAGGTGATCTATAAACATCTTACCAATGACTTAGGATTGTAAATACCTTCTCTTGACTTAGGAGCTCCCAACTAGTACGATAAAAATTCTGTGTGTATGAAAACATCATATGACACCCATTGTTATGTATAATAAGCATATACTATGTATTATGGTTGGTTTTAAGGTCAACCTGTCACAGATTGGAATCACTTCTGTAGGGGGGCCTCACCTGAAGAACTCTGATTGTCTCGATGGATGAGGAACAGCCCACTCAGACTGTGGGTGACACCTTTGGGAAGTGGCCCACAATAAATGACAGTGTTTCAAAGGGGGTTAGTTCTCACCTTTTTCTCCCTCGACCTTGTTCTTGTCCTCCAAGATGATTTACCTGTCTGGTCACTGCTCCTGGAACGGAGGGGATGGTTTCTCCTCCATAGCAGAACCAGCATTTCCAGGCTTTCATCATGGAATAGGGACCAGTACTCTCCAGAACTTTGCAGACCTCCAACACCAGTGAGGCGCCGCCTTGTGGACTGGATAACTACAGTCATCACTCCTGGTGAGAGATTGCTATTCTGGGATGATTCCAACTGTTAAGGCACCCAGTCTTAAGAACCGAGTACCGGGTTCTCAGCATCTCAGATGTGACTTGACTATCACTATTCTAAAGCTTGCTTGATAATATATTCATCCACTTGGTCTGTTCCTCCAGAGAACCCAACTAAAACACCAGCAGTCTCAAGAACACATAAGACTCGTGTTCCCAGGGCTGGGACTATAGCTCAGTGGAAGAGCACCTGCCTAACATGTACAAGGCCCTGAGCTCCATCCCCAGACTCAAGATTCTGCATATGCTCTTTAATGAGTTATGTGCTTACAAAGCATTATTTAGATCAACGTGTATACTGTTTGCTAACCCTGCTTCAGCAATGTCTGATGTAGACTTTGCTAGAAGTTGGTTAGTTTAGTTTAGTTTAGTGTTCTTTTTAGTGCCACTAAGTACAGAAGCAATCTTCTCAAGATCATGGTACCACTAATGCATGACCTCTGAGAGTTTCTCTACAGAGAGGAAGCAGAAAGACTTCCCTATATTACTAGAATGGGGGTATTTGATAAGACTCTGGACCGGGAGGAGCGCACTGCACAGGCATGGATACATACAGAACAGTGTAGCCCTTGAAGAACATGGGCAAGATGATCTCATATTTTCCCTTATTTCATTTTATGCTTCTCTAATTAAATGTTTCCATTATTGGGAGGGGAACCCTCCAAATTATATGCAATGTTTAAATGCCCTTTTCCTTTATGTTTTGCAACCATGTTTACGTGTTAATTACTAATCAAAAGACATATCAGTATGTATGTAACATCATTAATTTTCTAGGCAGAAATCTCCCACTTTTAACTTCCACACAATGTTTCCCTGTGTTGTGGATGATAATGAATTGGCTCAATGGTAAGCTGGAGACACCACTGTCACAGCTGACAAGGGATCTTTCATTCATGACCTTTGCTTTTCTCAGAGCTGACCTTGTCAAGGTTGTTCCTGGCTATATCTCAAATACGTAGATTATCATTAGCCATTGCATCATAGGTTTGTTAATTAAATATGAGGGTCAGGAAAACACAACAGCGACTTTTTTTCAGGTCACAAATTACATTCTCCATGAGGTTTTAGCCAATAAAATGAATGAGAAAGAGTTTTTATTGCTGATCTCCAACACTATGTATTTTAATTCATAGATGCATTATACATACACACTATATATATATATATATATATATATATATATATATATATATATATATATGCCAGGATGCTACTAAACACTCTCCACTTGAATAGACAACATTCCACAGTAAAAAAAAAAAAAAAAAAAAAAAAAAAAAAAGATGTCAGGAGAGCTGACTATGACAAACCATGCTGTCATAATAGATGCTGATATCAAAATTTTAAACTGACGTGCCAAGGAGAAAAGAGAGACCAACAGAAATGATCCTCGCCTTTGTAGAGTGGTTATGCCTCCTCTGCCGTACAAAGCACCCACGCTTAACCAAAGCAATCAGCTTTTCAAGAGGAATACAGCTGGAGTGTTGGCATCAACATCTTCCTCCAACTGCTATCATCTTTTCTCCACATGTACACTGTGAGAAATATATCCAAGCCAAAGAAGATGCAAGCAGTCATTTTTTATTCAGAGGTAAGCTTCCTGACAGACTCTTCCCTGTTTACCAAAGGGAAACCATGCACATCCTACTGTGATCTACTTTTGTAACATTATATTTATATTATTACATACTCAAATTATTATATATACCAAAAGAAGACAAAATCACCACCTTGTAAATAATACATATGAGATTTGCTTTAAAATAATCCTGTGGAGAGAGGTGGGGGATGAGTTGGGGTAAAGCTGTAAGTTGATGATGATTATAGCTGGGTAATGAATTCACAGTTCTTTACCACTGAGCATGTTTAAAATTATGTGCAACAAATATGTTTTAAATTATGAGCTATTCAACATCCTTAGCCATCAGGGCAATGCAAATCAAAATGACTCTGAGATCTTACACCTGTCAGAATGGCTAAGATCAAAAACACTGATGACAGCTTATGTTGGAGAGGATGTGGAATAAGGGGAACACTCCTCCTTTGCTGGTGGGAGTGAAAACTTGTACAGCCACTCTGGAAATCAGTTTGGCAGTTTCTCAGAAAAGTGAGAATCAATCTACCTCACAATCCAGCAATACCACTGTAGTGGGTGGCCATTCCCTGAAGCACCGCCCCCTAATGAGGTAGCAGGCAACTGTTCCACCTCCCTATAATCTTGAGGTACATGCCCCTGGGGCATGGCTGCTGGGGGGAGACAGGGCAGGGGGAGACTCTTAAGACCTGGGATGTACTACTCTACTCGACTCTCTTTGCTACCTCGTAGTTTTGGATGTGGGACAGACTAGGACAGAGCTCATGCCTCGCCCTTCCAGGATCCTGCAACAAATTCCTTTATTCTGTCTTGTGAGTTCACCCCTAAATAAATTCCTTTGATCATTAAGCAGACTCCGTGGATTGCTAGCAATATAATTCCATTATACCACTCTTGGGCATATACCCAAAGGATGTTCAATCATACCACAAGGACATTTGTTCAACTATGTTTATAACAGCATTATTCAAAATAGATAGAACCTGGAAACAACCTAGATGCCCCTCAACTGAAGAAGGGATAAAGAGAATGTGGTAATATATACACTGTAGTATTACTCAGCTATTAAAAAAAAAAAAAAAACAACAATGACATCATGAAATTTGCAGGCAAATGGACAGAACTAGAAAAAAACATCCTGAGTGAGGTAACCCAGACCCAGAAAGACAAATACAGTATGTACTCACTCATAAGTGAATATTAGATGTAAAGCAAAGGATAACTAGGCTACAATCCACAACCTCAGAGAAGCTAGGTAACAAGGAGGACCCTAAGAGGATGTGCATGAATCCCCTTAGGAAAGGGAAATAGATAAGATCTCCTGAGTAAATTTGGAGCATTATGGGGAGGAAGAGGAAGGAGAAAGAGGAGGTGGGAAGAGAACATGAGGAAACGGTTGAGTTGGGGGAGAGACAGAGAGGGAGAGCAAGGAAAGAGATATCTTGATAGAAGGAGCCAGTATAGGGTTAGGAAGAAACCTGGTGCTAGGGAAATTCCCAGGAACCCACAAGGGTGACCCCAGCTAAGACTCGAAGCAGTAGTGGAGAGGGTGCCTGAACGCTGTAATCAGATTGATGACTACCCTAATTGTCATCATAGAACCTTCATCCAGTGACTGGTGGAAGCAGATGAACAGATCCACAGCTAAGCACTGGGCCGAGCTCCTGGAGTCCAGTTGAAGAGAGGGAGGAGGGATTATATGAGCAAAGGGGTCAAGATCATGATGGGGAAACCCACAGACAGCTGACCCGAGCTAGTTGAAGCTCACTGACTCTGGACAGACAGCTGGGGAACATGCATGGGACTGAACTAGGCCCTCTGAATGTGGGTGACACTTGTGTGGCTTGGGCAGTTTATGGGGCCACTGGCAGTGGGACCAGGATTTATCCCTAGTGCACGAACTGGCTTTTTGGAGTCTATTCCCTATGGAGGGAAGCCTTGCTCAGCCTCGATACAGGGGGAGGGGCTTGGTCCTGCCGAACCTGATATGCCAGACTTTATTGACTCCCCATGGGAGGCCTTACCCTCTCTGAGGAGTGGGTGGAGGTGGGGCAGGGAGAAGGTGACAGGTGATCAGGAGGAAGGGAGGGAAGGGGAACTGTGGTTGGTATGTAAAATGAAAAAAAAAAAACTTTTAAATAAAAAATTGTGAGCTATTAGCTACATCTTTAAAAAATAAAGTTGACAGCTCATATCGGTTTATAACACTAATATAGAGGATTCGAAGGGCACTATTGTCACTATAGTAAAGATTGACATGTCTGTAATCGCTCATAGTTCCTATATTGGGAGAGCTAGAGTGTCTAAACTACAGTAGTCCAGATGCCCTTCACCCACAGAAGACCTGCTCCAAAGACCCGCAATGGATACCTCAAACTGCACAGACTCAAACTCTATACAAACACTGCTGTAGTACAAACGGTCAGTCTGGTAACTGAGACATCTTCATGGTCAGTGAGCAGAGTATTCAGCATGGGTGTGCCAAAGTGATGACCGATTTATTATGCTACCAAAACAGCATGCAATTTATTTCTGGAAACTGAAACTGTAGAAATCAAAAGTCAGGTAAGGAAGGAATAGTCTGTTTATCTAGCAAGAATACCTAACAGAATGCAATGAAAATCCATTAATCGGTTTTCACCTTGCACATTAGGTCTCTAAAGCTCGTCATGCTACATCTCTGTATTTTGTGTCTTTTGACCTGCTTCTCTCCACTTTTTTCTTTCTTCTTCCATTAATGGTAACCACTATTTTATTATCTGTGTGCTTGAACACTACTGTAATAAAAATCAGGTAACATTTTTATGACTGCCTGTGGCTTATTTCACTTAGCATAATGTCCTCTGGTCCATCCATGCTGTAGGAAATAACAGAATCTCCTCCTTCATTAAGAGTGATATTATCCTATCAAATAAACATACTGCATTTTCTTTATACATGTCTGTTGGTGGACATTTATATTACTTGACTATTATAAAGGACACAGCAGAGAACATGGGGGTAGAAGCATCTTTACAAGGTGGTGGTTTTGTCTTCTTTAGGTATATAAACCAGAAGAGGGATTGCTGCTAGTATGGTATCTTTGGTTTTAATTTCTCCAGAAATTTTTGCCATATAGTTTTCATAATCTATGTACCAGTCTACATTCTCAGCAACAGTAGCCTCAGATTCCCACATCATAGCCAAGAGTTGCTATCAACAGACATTATCTCTT
The DNA here is from genome assembly GCF_004664715.2 of Peromyscus leucopus. Lineage (NCBI taxonomy): Eukaryota > Metazoa > Chordata > Mammalia > Rodentia > Cricetidae > Peromyscus > Peromyscus leucopus. The sequence goes on from NC_051085.1 coordinate 8,446,754, forward strand.
TTCGTTTTTGTTACAGTATCTTTGTGGATCACACAGCATCCTATTGGATTATTAGTTATTGTAATATCATTTTAATGGCTAGAAGTACCATGATTTACCCATTCTTCCACTGTTGTGGAAGATATATCATTTTTAAGTTTCTACATTTTAAGACAACATGATGGTGAATACCTTTGTAGCTAAATCTGAAGAATCAGATATAGAGTATGAGAGAAAGAAATCAAGAGTGACTCCAAGATTTTTCTTGAGAAACTCTAAGAATAAAGTTGTCATTGACTGAAAGGGGAAAGACTCCTGGAGAAGAAAACCAAGAGATTCATTTTGGTGATTGTGCAATTTGGAAAGCCTATCTAGACATCCAAGAGAAGAAGTTCAGTAAGCAGCTGAATTTGAAATTTAAATTCCTGGAAGTGGTAAGCATGCCTGAAACATGACTTTATACTATCAGCACAGAGACAAAGGAGGTAAGATGTTTTTGAAAACTTAGCTCTGATTTTCACCAACTTAAAGTCAGAAACATAAAGAGAGTGCAATAAAGGGACTGAGACAGATAAGCAGTATGATAAGAGAACGTGGATCCCAGGAGCCAAGTGTCTTAGATACTTTTCTCTTGCTGTGCTAAGACACCAAGGCAACGTACAAAAGAAAGAGTCTATTGAGGGCTTACAGTTTCTGAGTTAAAGTCTAGGACCGTGATGGTGGGGAGCATGGCACTGGGAAGTAACTGAGACCTTACATCTTGATCCACAAGCTCAAGGCAGAGATAACTGGAATTGACATGGACTTTTGAAACCTCAAAGCCTGCCCCCAGAGACACAAAGTGAAAACCGTCTTCTAGAGTGATGAAGCTGAGGGGTGTATTGGGATATAGACTGAAAACTGACCATGAGAACTGACAATGTGACATTTTGGATGTGTCTTCCCAAGCCAGAGTATAAGCTCCGTGAACTCAAGGACTTTATTTTAGTTACTGCTATAACCCCAAGAGTTAGAACAACTGCTTGGTAACTTGAGAAATAATTGTTGAAATAAAAAGCAAAGAGAGCACCAAGTCTGCGGGCATTTATAATTATTTTGTCATATTTAATTCCTGAGAGTAGAGTGCTAATTTAGGGAAATTTTGTCTTTTGATGAAATGTGTTTTATTAATTTTTAAGCATACCACAAAAAAGGCTGGACTAATCCTATTTAAAGACCATAAAATATTTCTATTAGGACTGGGAAACATCAAAGAGCAGCCTTGAGCCAGCCCCCAACAGAAGAATGACCTCAGCAAAGCTGCTTTCCTACTTCCTCCGATTCTTCCCTTAAACTCCCTTCAAATGCCTCCCCAAAGCCATATCCCAGAGGGGATTCGTGTTCACTGCTCATCAATTAGTTTCCCCCTCATTACATCTCCCAGAGTCATAGTACATATTAAGAGGCTAGCTTAACATGACTTACATGAGCATCAGAAGCATCCATGTTCAAGGTCAAACTCAAAAAGTTGAAAGCTCTTAAGACCAGAACTAAAGTTGTAACATATTGACTGTCACTGGACCTATTTGAGACCCAGAGTCCTGCCTAGAATCATACGACAGCCTAGGCTTCAACCTAAGGAAGCTGACTGTGGGCTGGCCTTAGGAAAATGCCTGGGTGGTGTGTCTGGGTGACCCACTCTGCTTGGCAAGAACCTGCTTGTCTCTTGCAAGCTCTTACACTGTGTTCTCACACTGTTGGTGTCAATCTAACACCTGTAGACTTGCTGTATCTTTCCTCTGAGATGTTTCTCAAACTTAGGGATGGAGATTTTATCCCCCTAGCCCCCTAATGTCTCGAAGCCTCCCCACAATGCCTTCCATGGAATTGGTCTCAACCATGGCTAGATTGTTGACAAACACCAGGAATCACACCCCCATCCTATGGAGTGGTCAGGTGCAAGACACATTTCCTCCAGCCGATCACAGTGCTTGTCTATCTCAACCAAGTTGGAATCCCAGCCACTCCTAGACTGCCTCCTCACAGACTGCATTTCCAGTCTTCTACCTCTCACACTGCAGAACCTGGAGAAGAATCAGAGACATCCTCAAGGAAGTCACTGGGAGGAAGACAGACAAGGATCAAAGAAACAGTTGTGGAAATAACAGTGCTCAGGAAGGGTGGAAGCCACAGTGGCCAGTGGCTCAGAAGTCAGCCCTAGGTCCTGAGTTTCTGACAGGAAGTTTTACTGACAAAGATGCAACACACACACACTTTCTAGAAACAAATCTCAAGCATTCTTAGAAAAACTAGTTTATATAAATTAGCTTCCACAATGAAACATTCCTAGATTTTTATAAAAGGATTTGAGTTAACAATGATCCAAACACATCCCTTTTTCATAGGACCACTTAGGGAGCGCTTCCCTTCTGCATTCTCCACAAATCTCATCATTGTGACACACACCAAAAATAATCTCCCAACTATAGACCACTTTGAAGTAAAAAAAAATTCCCCATTTAAACTTTCCCAAACTCAAGGGCTTACAAAACCTTTCAAGGTCAGAAAAGATCACCAGGGAACTGACAGGATAACGTGAGGCGCAGCTTGCTCCAAGGCAAAAATCTCAGGGCTCTGTCATTTCAGCTCAGCTTGTGAAGATATTAAAACTCCTGAGGTCAAAGGCCATTTTGGCTTCTCCCCGCATTAAGGCAATAGCCCTAGGGAGAACCTAAGAACTGTATTATTTTCAGATCGGAATGCACGGGCTCTCAACCCAAGGGTCCTGAAGAATCATGCTGGGGCGTTGCTCAACTGCAGCTTCCAAAGACCCACCGCAGGGGAGTTTCGGTCAGAGGCAAGTCCCCGGAGTCATCCTTTTAAGCGCGCTGCACGTGGCCCAGGGTCCAATCGATAGATGCCTGGGTACCGTTTCCCACTGTGGAGGCGGAGGGTGTGGGAGGAGTGGTTTTTACAGGTGCCTTTGTATCCATCCACGGGTACAAATGATCTCCATCGAGTCCCCTAAACACAAACGCTAACCAAGTTTCCCAGCATTGACAAGGCGTCTTCGCGTCTGAAAGCTCTGGGGCTCGCAAGGCAGCTTTCTCTTCTTCCCCCATTACTTCTCACAAGGAGGTGAAGAGAATGCAAAAAGGAGGACGCTCTCCCTCCGTTCTTGTCTCCCTTCCCGGCCTCCATCCCTCCATTTTTCCTTCCCCAGTTCCCCCAGATGCTGCGGCATAGGCATCCGTGTGGCAGTCTGTCCATCCTGCTTCCTCCGTGTCTCCTCCCCCTCCATCCTCCCTCCTCCATCCTCCCTCCCCCTCTCCCCCTCACCCCTCTGACCCCTCTCTTCTCCCCTTTCTAGATTCCTCCTCCTACTGCCTCTCCCTGCCGGAAGTCCCGCCTATACCTCCTGCCTAGCTATTGGCTGTTCAGCTTTCTATTACACCAATCACAGCGATACGCCTTCACACGGTGTACACACATCCCACAGCAGTTGCAAAGGACATCAACACACCCTGGCTGAGTGAGATGCCCTGCTGATGTTGGGGGTTTTTGCTCTTTTCTAGGGTGGGGGGCCTGCCACCCAGCTCCCAAATAAATCACACACAGAGGCTTATTCTTAATTATGAATGCCCGGCCTTAGCTTGGCTTAGTTTCTAGCCAGCTTTCCTTATCTTAAATTATCCCGTCTACCTCTGGCCTCTGGCTGTTTGCCATCCTCTAACTTCTGTAAATCTTTCTCTTACTCCGTGACTTGCTGTGTAACTGGGTGGCTGGCCCCAGATGTCCTCCTCCTTCTCTGGCTCCTAGATCCTAGAACTCCAATCCCAGATTTCTCCCTCTATACATTCTCTCTGCCTGCCAGCCCTGCCTATCCTTTCTCCTGCCTCACTACTGGCCGTTCAGCTCTTTATTAGACCATCAAGTGTTTTAGACAGGCACAGTAACACAGCTTCACAGAGATAAACAAATGCAACATAAACAGAAGTAACACACCTTCACATATTCTCCTGCCCCTGCAGCTCAGAAGTTGCCTTCCTCCAGCTGCCTGCGCACCCTCATCTAGAAAAGAAGTGTATTAAAAATGACTTCTTCATGGAGTTGTTGTGATGATTAGAAGAGCCCAGATGTTAACTGGGCAGCTGCTATAAGCGCCTGCGCCTCATGATGTCATATATTTAAAGAGCTTTCAGGAATGCCCCTGGCCCGCAGGTCAGTGTTGTGTAATTTGTTACTGACATTGTTCTCTGTGAATCAGAAAGGATATTTGCTTCCATTTTGGTTTTTGCAACAATTTATGTTTTCTGTCCCTTGCCTCCAGTTGCATTATTTGGAGCTTGGGCTTCCTGGGTCTCAGCCGGCCTGAAATAAGAAGAGGGTGTTGCCCCCGACCTGGAGCCTGTGGTCTTCCTCCTCAGCGCCTTGCCCTCTGCCAGGGCATGGCTCGCCGAAGTTCCCATTACTTCGGAGAAAGTATATTGATCCGACCTAACTGGCAGATCTGTCCTCCCCTTTGATCTGCACCGCGGCAATGGGTCTCCTTTCATTTCTGTCTCTTGGGCTGTTGTGTGCCGCGCAGCTACACCGCCTCTCTCCTTTCCCTTCCTGCTCCTGCGCGCACATCACACTCTGTTCCCTTTGAAGCTCGCTCTCCAGACACTTCCCACTTCCGGCCCCATCACCTCTGTGTCCTTTCACCTGCAGCCCAGAGCAGCCTTGGCGACGATCACTTGACTATGTCTTCATTCTCAGATGCAAACCCACTGCCAGAGCACACATCCTCCAATCCCTCCCTCTGCAATTTCCCAAATCTTCAGAGTGCTGAGAGGAGCTACCACCAAGAGGGAGCAGGAGGCCTGGGGCTTTCCGTTCCCCCTCCTCCACCTTCCCCAACCACTGAGCCAGTTGCTCTGAAAAACAGACAAATGCCTTCCAAAGGAATGCTGCTGTTGCTAGGAGAGAGGAGAAATCACTCCTTGCCACAAATGATAGCCAGGAGAAAAGCCACCGGGGCTGGAGGACAAAGTGAAGGGAGAAATGTGTGTGTGTGTGTGTGTGTGTGTGTGTGTGTGTGTGTGTGTGTGTGTGTGTGTGTGTGAAGGGAGGTGTGTGTGTGTGTGTGTGTGTGTGAAGGGAGAAGTGTGTGTGTGTGCATGTGTGTGAAGGGAGAAGTGTGTGTGTGTGAAGGGAGAAGTGTGTGTGTGTGCATGCTTGTGAAGGGAGAAGTGTGTGTGTATGTGTGTGTGAAGGGAGGTGTGTGTGTGTGTGTGTGTGTGTGTGTGTGAAGGGAGAAGTGTGTGTGTGTGCATTGTGTGAAGGGAGAAGTGTGTGTGTGTGTGTGAAGGGAGAAGTGTGTGTGTGTGTGTGTGTGTGTGAAGGAGAAGTGTGTGAGTGTGTGTGTGTGAAAGGAGAAGTGTGTATGTGTGAAAGGAGAAGTGTGTGAGTGTGTGTGAAGGGAGAAGTGTGTGTATGTGTGAAGGGGAAGTGTGTGTGTGTGTGTGTGTGTGTGTGTGTGTGTGCTGCTTTAGTCATTAAAGTGTAGGTCACTTCTAAGTTTCTAATAGCCAAGGATCTTATTTAAGGTCTTTGTGGTTTTTAAATCCTGCCGTAATGTGGGGGAATATATATTAAGTGTGTATATATATATATTTAATATACACATATATATGTACTTTTTTAAACAAGAAAGCAGTCCCTGTCATTGCTAGGAGCATGACCTGAGCAGATATCAAGGTTGTTAACTGCATCTGTGCTGACTGTTCACCAGCCCTAAACCCACAGCACATGCAGGGCTGGGCCTGGGGCTGGTGGATTAATCGTTTTTGCCTCCCTGTCTCTGGCAGTAAGTCAGTGCAATGCATGCTAGAGAAGATTTCAAGGGCCTTTCAATGCCACACAAGACACAAGGACCCACTCTTTGGGCCCCTTCATTCGTTGTATCACAATACCCACTGTGATTCCCTGCCTCTAAGCCTTTGCTCTGGTCACTGTCTGTGCCTACAACACTGGAAACCCCGTGACAAGTGAGACAGTCACAGTTGGTATGGAAAAGAGTGGACTGAGGGGTCTGGGTTTACTATGGGCCCAGGGAGTCACTGATGGTTGTGTGTGGGAAGGGGTAATTTTTATTTTGTGTGTATGAGTATTTTGTCTGCATGCATGGAAGCCAGACAAGCTTCAGATGCCCTGAGACTGGATTTACAGGTGGTCATGTGAGGTACCATTTGGGTGCTGGGAACCAAACCCAGGTCCCCTGAGAGAGCAGCAAGTGATCTTTGCTTCGGAGCCATCTTTCCAGCCCCAAGCCGCTGATGGTTTTTAAGCAGAATACTTTGGCATGACTCGGAATAGGTAGTGGCTCTTCCAAAGCCCTGTCTTATAGACTGCAAAGTAACAACAGCACCAGACTGCTGAGGACACAAAACATTAGTTGTGATGGCCGTATGAGGGAAACAGCAAATTGATTCTAGATCCTCCGGAAAAAGAATTATGGCTGTAAACAAAGACTTATCCTTAGCATCCAAGGCTGGATTGGTTTTTTACCACAGAGCATCCTGCCATAAATACATAAGGTTTGATCATAAGGGTTTAACAGAACAGTGTGGTCACTGCCCAACTATTCAGCACAAAGTTAGATAATCATATAGTGTGATTAGTCCCACATAAGTCCTCTCTGTTTTTCAACATCCACAAAGAACGGACCGATAGCTTCACCACCACACTGTTGTCCATCCAAAGGCTCCTCCCCAAACCCCTCTACGTACTAATGGAATTTTCTTGTACTGATGAAATTTTAAGAGAGTCTCATGTGTGTATAATTAGTATAATAGATTACTTACGTGCTAAGTTTTGTGGACAATACCAAAAAAAATTGTTTGGAAGTCACATTAACCTTTTCCAGAATTCAATTTCAGCTGAAGTGAGAAGCTGGCAAGCACTGGACATTACACACGACCTCTCAAGTCCTTCTTTTTGCCAGTTCTAGATTAAAGGCAAAGAAGTAATTGGCTTCACAAGGGAACTCCAGCCCCAAGCTCATTTCAGCAATTAAATATGAAAAGGAGATGCCTTAAGCATTCATTGATAAGAAATAAAATCAAAACTAAATTCATAACCCATCACAATCTGATCTCTTTAAAACAGAAATTGAATTTCACACAAAGGTCTTTCTCTTCCTGGCTGCCTGCTTTCGTGAAATACAGCTGTTTCCAGGCAGCCTATTTTAAATCCTGAGTTACACAGGAGAAGCAGCCCCAGTCTCTCTGGCCTGACCAGGCTCAGATACACATCACCACGAGTGTTAGGAATGTTGTTTAAGGTTTGTTAGAAATGTTGTCAGCTTTTGTTGCTGACAGGGGTACAACAGCTGAGCAGAGCAACAGAATTATTTCTTTCTCAGACAATAAAAGTAAGAAGACAATGACAAACGTCATTTTTTTTTTAAATCTGCCTTTCTTCAGCAGTTCACACTCCAGGAAAGCCTTTTTGAGTTGCCCAACAAAGACTACCCGAAAGGGCCCAGAGTTTCATGTCTCAAAATGTTTTATCTGCAACTCTGAGACCTCTAAATGCCTAGTGAAAGAGAGCATACTCTATGCACAGACCACGACCAGTGCCATGGGCAGGTCTTCATCATTAATGTCCCGAGGGTCTACTGTTGGTTGACGCCAGGTGCCATGTGACCACACTGAAGGTCGGTGGTGGCCCAGGGGTTGGAATGGAAAGAGGAAAACACAGAGTAAACCCATCTCCAGCAGCAAGATTCACAGCTTTGCAATGAGAAGACAAACTTCTCTGGCTAGCTTCACACTTTGGCCCCATGTGCTTTCTTTGAGAAATACTTGTTATGAAATTTTATGAACTGTTAAAAAAAAAAGTGTAAGTAGGATTCTTACCTACCTCACAAGACTGTCGGGAAAATTAAAATTAGATAGTTGTGAAATTGCCCCAAAATCTCCTAGGAAAGACTGAAGAAAAGCTTTGTGGATAAGCATGTCATTGTAACCTTAAAATAATTCTAATGATTCCATCTCGGCCATTAAAAGCTCTCGGTTCTGCTGACTAAGGAGCTACTTCCCTGGTCTCTAAATAGCTCTTTGAAATCGTCCCACCCATAGCCCAGAAGAATTAAACACATGACTGACATCAAGGGTGGAAATGGGGGGATCACACCATCTCTCCAAAGCCCAGATTCTTCAGAAGAGCATCTCCACCAGCCTTGCCTTGACTGGGAGGGAATTAATCCCTTCCACCCCTTCATTCTGTTCTCAAAATGCAAACCTCTTTGTCTCCTCCTGGCAAATGCACTGCCCACCATCCATACTCCCTCTCCACATCTGTATGGATCAGTATCTTCTACTCTGTCACTTAAGCCTTACTCAATAGTGGTGTGGCCCACCTTCAGCTAAACCTGTCTTCATACACCTCCATGTCCCATGTACCATCACCCTTGGCAACAAACCCTGCCAGCTCCAGCAGATATCCCATACATGTGAGTTTCCCCAGCCTTTAGGACTTTTACCCTGAAGCCCTCCCCGCTCCCAATTTCACACTATCAAAAACAACCTCCAGCAGAAACCTACAACACATTCACTGGAAATTGGAAATGGCCGGTGTCCCTTTGAGAAACTACAGCTTCCAAAATATGCTAAGAAGTCAGTCCATAGGGGTGTGTAGCACTTTGGCTAAGCTGATTAGAAAATTGAGACTTCAGGTGAAGCTTGAGGACAGAAAAGTCACCAACAGAGAGCAATCCAAGCTCAGAAGTCATTGGACTTGGGTGCAACCTGGTCCACAGACAAACTAGCCGGCAGCCTGGTGCGAGGCCCTGAAAGCTAAGTAGGCAAATGGGATTGACAACTTCTCGGACATCTGGCCTGTGTGGCACCCACTGTAGGCAACAGAAGCTGTGCTAGAGTTCATCCAATCCAATGATAGTAGTTAAGTAGTCACTCTGTGGCTTGCTAAATCACAGAAAGGTAAGAGGGCAGGGGTCAACACTCCTAGATGCCTCTGCCCTGCTAGGAAAGCTCCTCCCAGACTTAAGGATGGAGCAGAACCAGGAAGGGCTGAGGATGACAATGGCCCCCTGCCTCTTTCTGCATCAGCAGGAGTTGATGCTTCTAGCCCTGCCTCTCTCCACACTCCACTTAGTTCCAAATAGCAGCTTCATGCTAAGGCATCAGTCCAAGGGAACCTACGTCATAAATGGAATCCTAGCCATAAGGAAGCTTAGGAAATGTTTCGGTTTTCGAGACTCTACAGAAAACGCCCATGATACAGAGTTTGAACACAATTCACAGGATCCCCTATGCAGTGTTTCTAATTATCGAAGTTTCAATTAAACTGAAGACCAATCAAAGTGTTCAACACTTTAACTGAACTATTTCAAGTTTCTTCTACTTCTTGCAGATTCATTTAAGAAAGCAAAGACAGTATAATCTATTCCCTTGATAATCCCTTATCATCTCCATAAACATCAGATATTTCACTGTGGTAGAAAATTGTCGTACCCTTGATAACTATTGAGATATGGAGGGATAGAGTCCCTTCAACTGAACATCCTGCAGGTGTTGGATTAGTTTTCTCTCTCTTCCCTCACAGATTGTTGGCTACCCAGTGTTTCTCTGAAAACTGTGTAGGTCAGTTGTGTATCAAATTTTCCTCATTAAAAAGGAAACAAAGGCCGGGCGGTGGTGGCTCACGCCTTTAATCCCAGCACTCGGGAGGCAGAGGCAGGCGGATCTTTGTGAGTTCGAGGCCAGCCTGGTCTACAGAGCGAGATCCAGGAAAGGCACAAAGCTACACAGAGAAACTCTGTCTTGAAAAATCAAAAAAAAAAAAAAAAAAAAAAAGGAAACAAAGATTGGCTGGGAATGTAGCTCAGTCGTGGAGCACTAGTCTCGTATGCCAAAGGCCCTGGGTTTGATCCCCAACAGAGAGTCAGGGGGAGAAGGAGCAAAGAGGATGGCACAGTTTCCTAATTGGTCCTCTCTCCCCCCTCCCTCTCTCTTCTCCCCACCCCTGCCCTCTCCCTCCTTCTTCCTACCTCTCCTGATCCTCTCCCAGGGTTTCCCAATGTTCATACTATTTTTCTCTGAGTGCCAACCAACTCACATCTCTCTCTCTCTCTCTCTGGATTTTCTTGGAGTAGCTTTACTAACCTGTTGTTTCCAGTATCACTAACAGAAAACTAAGGTAGATTGAAGAGTAGATATAGCACAAAAGTGGTCTAGTTTCCAAATGACAGGAGTCTGATTTTAAAATAAGTGCAGTAAAGGTAATATTTTAGTCAGGGTTCTCTAGAGGAATAGAACTGATGGGATGAGAGAGAGAGAGAAGAGAGAGAGAGAGAGAGAGAGAGAGAGAGAGAGAGAGAGAGAGAGAGAAACTGACTTAATAGAGTGGCTTATAGGCTGTGGTCCAGCTAGTCCAATAATGGCTGTCTTCCAACAGAAAGTCCAAGAATCCAGTAGTTGTTCAGTCCATGAGACTGGATGTTGGCAACCCAAAGCAAGCGCTAACACCTATGAAGGAATGCAACAGGATAAATGAGGACAAGCAGGCATGTGCTGATATATTGTGTTCCCCAATATACTGCCATTCTAATAAACTTATCTGGGGTCAGAGGACAGAACAGCCACTAGATACAGAGGCCAGAAAATGGTGACACACACGCCTTTAATCCTATCACTTGGGAGGCAGAGATCCATCCAGATCTCTGTGAATTTAAAGCCACATTGGAAACAGCCAGGCATGGTGACTCACGCCTTTAATCACAGGAAGTGAGCCTTTAATCCCAGGAAGTGATGGCAGGAACCAGAAAGGTATATAAGGTGTGAGGACCGGGAACTAGAGGCAGGTTAAGCTTTTAGGCTTTTGAGCAGCAGTTCAGCTGAGATCCATTCAGATGAGGATGCAGAAGCTTCCAGTCTGAGGAAACAGGATCAGCTGAGGAATTGGCAAGGTGAGGTGGCTGTGGCTTGTTCTGCTTCTCTGATCTTCCAGCGTTCACCCCAGTACCTGGCTCAGGTTTGATTTTATTAATAAGAACTTTTAAGATTCCTGCTACACAGGCAAAAACTTCATTCCTTCCTGCCCTTTATATAGGCTGCCACAAGAAGTTGTGGGCCAGATTTTGAGATTGAAGTTGGTTCTTCAGAGCTGGAGAGATGGCTCAGTGGTTGAGCACTGTCTGCTCTTCCAGAGGACCCAGGTTCAATTCCCAGCATCCACATGGCAACTTACAATTGTCTGTAACTCCTGTTCCAGGGGATTCAACACCCTCACACAGACATGCATGCAGGCAAAAACACCAATGTACATAAATAAACAAGTTGAATACAAATAAGTAAATTTGAAGAAGAAGAAGAAGAAGAAGAAGAAGAAGAAGAAGAAGAAGAAGAAGAAGAAGAAGAAGAAGAAGAAGAAGAAGAAGAAGAAGGAAGATTGGTCTTCAGAACTCAAATGATCCAATTAACTAAAAATTCTTCATAGGTGTGTTCAGCTGCTTGCGCTCTTAATTTCAGATGTAGTCAAGTTAACATCCAAGAACAGTCATCACAGGAAAGATCTTGTAAGTTTCAAACTTTCTTAACCTAGAAAATTACAGTCTAGTCCCAAGGGATAAACATAGTCACCCCATTTCCCTTCTCTCACAGTTGAATATTTCTCACTCAGTCACTAGAGTGTACGGCCACTAGCTTATATCTCGCCTGCCAGGAATTGGTGTCAGAGCCCTTAGAAAACACAGAAGACTTTTCTTCATAAAATATCAAGAGATCTTCTCATTCCAGTCCAACACAGAGACCCCATTTGTATTTTGTTTAGCATACCGGAAGACCAGTGGGAAGAGCTTGAGTTCCAGGCCAGCCTTTCTGCTCAGAGGGCTCAACCCCCATCAGGTGTAACATAGGATGGGTAGCTCCTGGGCATGTCGCCCTCCCACACAATAGGAAGTAATGTCACAAACACCCAGCCTCGAAAGTTCATGGTAAAGTAGTTCCTACATCAATGCCTATAACACTTAGAAGCCAGATTTGGTGGCACAAGCTTAAAATCCCAACTATTAAGGAAGCTGAGGCAGAAAGCTCATGAGTTCAAGGCCAGCCTGTCCTAACTTAGACCCGGTCTCAAGATAAAAAGTCGAACTAGAGCTCAGTGGTCACGCTCTTGCCTAAAATGTGTGACATCCTGGGTTCAAATTCCATTAGTATAACCAAAGAGAGAGAGGGAGAAAGTGTGTGTGTGGGGGGGGATGTAGATCCTTTTGCTCTGTCCAAGAAAAAAGGGCTAGAGAGAATGGATGGACAGAGCAAAAGCATAACTTTCTCTCTCTCTCCCCCCTCTCCTCCCCCCCTCTCTCTTTTCTGCTCAGGTATATTCTTATTCTTCTGTCCTATTCATTCCCTGTGCATGGACCACAGTACATTATAGTAACTAAAATATTCCTAAGGACAACAGATAAGACCTATAGGAGCTTTAAAGACTGAAGAGTGGAAAAGCTGGATTCCAGACAAAAGGGAAACTCCACGGAGATTTTCTTCTCCTGGAAACATTTGTTGGTTTGGTGTGTCAGTTAAGACAAGGGGATTTAAATGACATTTCCAGAGTCCTCTGAGACTGACAGAAACAACTGATATAAGCCCCAGTGGTGACTGGGTTCCCCTACAAGGTTTTTACTGTGTGCTTGAGTTGTGGTCAGGAGGCCAGGCAGAGAGCTACATGGCCATGTGAACTCCGCTATAATCTTGGTCCTTAGAAGTCAAAGGCTTTCAGCTGAAGGTGGCTCCTCAAGTGTGCAGTCTTCCTCCCAAGAGACTTGCCAGAATCTTAAGCTGTGAGGGAATGAAGATAAATGTACGAGCCCCAAACTTTACAAACCTCCCACATCTAACAGCCCCACGGGCAGAATCTGGCATTGGCCATTGGGACTTGATTCACTAAGCCACCAGGCTGTCACTCAAAACTCCAGAGCACTCACATTTCAAGAACCTGAAGTAGACTAAGCTGTACAAAAACAATGACCTGTCTTTGTTTCCCATCATCCCCTCCTCCCAAGGACCACAGCCTCCCCTCCTTGGCCATCCAACCCACTCCTTGAGGCCCCAATTTAGCTACTCTGAGCAATGCCCCAGATGGTTTTGCCTATACACACACACACACACACACACACACACACACACACACACACACACAGTACTCTCCCTACAGCTACTCAGCCATTAGCTGCTCAAATACCACCTTCCACATCCTTCAAGTTGGGAAACAGTTCACTGGCTCTCTACGATACCTCTTCAGGATGGTGTTTTTTCTCTCTGTCCCTGGTCATTGCAAAATCCCTTTAGGAATTGTCTCATATTTGGTATTTCCACTTCCTCTCTCCTCACTCTCCCTTAAACCTACTCCAGTCAGAATCTCCCCCTAACACCTGAGAGAAATACTTCTCATGACCAGGGATTTCCGCTGCCAAAGCCCTGGGCCTCACTTGCCAGTAGCACTCCACACAGATGGCCACACCCTTCCTCACTCGGCTCCAGAGAACCAACTCCCAGGCTTTTCTCTACCCGTGGAAGAGTCTTATTCAGGCTCCTATTCTGTTGCCTCCTCCTCATCCCACCATCTAAATGCTGTGTGGCCTCAGCATCTTCTTCTCCCTTTATATTGTACTTCCCGAGTGGCCCCATAAAAATCCCATAGCTTCAAATACTCTGACAGCTCCAAAATGACAGCTCCGCCCTGGTCCTGACTGAGAACCATCTGTCTACCTGCACGTTGCATGTATCCACCGACTCTCAAATCTAGCATGCCCCAAGCTTCTGATTAGCCATTATCTCTGCCTGCAGCTGCTCAGACCAAACTCCTTGGAGTCAGCATTACCTCTTTCTTGAACGGCACGCTCCACAGCCAATCCACAGCCAGTCCTGCACTACCTTCAAAACAGATGCAGAGTCCCACTACTCCTCACCTCTTCTGCTCTCTTCCCTCCGCATCAGCGCAACGGGTTCCTTGCCCTGTCTTTCTTTTTTTTGCTTTCTTGTCCCTCCTTCAGTTTACTCTCCAAATATAAACCAGATTAATGCAAGGCATGCCATCACAGTCTCAACCCTAACAGCTTCCCACTGCATTTAACATACACGGGCTACACAGAGTTATTCTCACGTAGTCTAAGCAGGATCTGGGTTGTGGCTCAGTCTTCTCCCATCTCCTCTGTATATTAAACACACTCCACTCCCTCTTAGGGCCTTTGCACTTAGGTTTCTCTCTGCCTGAAATGTCCTTCATTCAGTTCTTCACATGGATCATTGTTCCCAGGAGCTAGTGATCCCCCACTTAAAAGAAAATCTGTTTTCGTCACAGCACACACTATATAACTTTAGAGTGCACACTTATGCACCATGTACCCTCCAATCGCATGTAAACTCCATGCAGACAACTCTTGTTCCCCTTGCCTCTGTTTGAGAACTTCACCTTGTACACTTTTGGAATTTAATAAATGAGCATTGTTAATTAACTAATAAATTTTCAGAGTCGAGGCATTGACTTTAGGGTCATTAACCTCCAGGCATCACCCAGTGAACAATAGCATGAGCCCGTAGTCTGAGTTTGTAATTCATTTGTCAACTTGACACATTCTGGAATCACCTGGGTGAGAATCTCAATGATTGTCTAGATTAGGTTGTTCTATGGGCTTGTCTGGGGGGCAGGGACTGATTATCTCCATTGCTTTAATTGAGGAAGGAGAGCCTCAGTTGCGGTTGGTGCCATTCCCTAGGCAGGAGATATTGAGCTGTATAAGAGTGGAAAGCACACTCTGAGCACAGACATGCAGACAGTGGTCACTCTCTTGTGACTGTGAATGCAATGTGACCAGCTACTTCAAAGTGATTTCCCCACCCTGGAACTGTGAGCTAATAAACCTTCCTCCTCTGGGTTGCATTTCTCATACAGTTTTTTTCACCGCACCAGAAACATACTACAACAGAGCTCATAGAAGTCTCTTCTTACTCATACTACAATTTCTCACTCATTAGCAGCAAAAGACTTGGTTCCCCACTGTACTGTACAGGGATCAGTCAAGGATATCCGATGGTAACAACAGCAGACCATTATCCACACCTATTTCCCTTTGCTGGCTGCCTCGGTGGAATATTATTTATCTCTGCCATTCCCTCCGATGCCTTCTCTGTTTTACCAGTTGGTAGGATCAGAACTGTAGCCCCGACAGCTGAACAAGCTAAACTAGGCCACCTATCCTCAACAGACCAACTGAACAGACAAGTACTAATCAAACACAGAAATGGAATAGTTAATGTGGCTGCATTGGGAAGGGGAACAAAGAGGTCCTGGGACCATCTAACTCCACCTTTAGGGTCCTGACTTGAGATTATGTTTAACTAGAGGGCAAGAAGTACAAAGAACCACAAAGTCCTGACCAAGATGTGGCCCCACTCATCATCATCTGGGCTCCAGCCTCTCCTGCAAGGTGGTTTAAAAGTTGTCGGAACTTTGTGAAATCTCTGCCTGGGAGACAAGTTCCTCCTCTGGCTGGTACCAGGATTCAGCCTTTTCTTTCTCTCAGCATGAGATTCCTGGGGAGAAATCCCAATTTGTGACAGCCTGACTGTCACAACGAATTTCTCTTTAGAATAACTTCATTCTGCCAGGAAGGTGACACCAGTGACGGGCACACCAGTTGTACACGTGTACACTCTAGCTTGGTTTTTCACACCTGTCTCTAAGGACTGTTATCTTCAGCATCTAATAATCTAAGATCTCTCTAAAAGCTTGTGTCTTTCATCCTATAGAAACTAACAGACAAGCATCTCTCAAGAGAGTTAACTTTACCTGCTGTGTCCATCTTCATCTGCTGTGTCCATTTCCATACAAGGGATTCACTTCTCAATCCTTTGCCTGATGCCTTGCTCATATAATCCTAGCTAAAATTGCTCTTCATAAAGTCCCCCTAAATACTCAGAGCTGTGAGTTCTCTTCTTTTCTATATTATCATTTTTTGAGAAATATGTGCTTAACCTACCTTTATAAAACAAAATATAATTACTATAGATTTGTCCATATTAGAAAATAAACATGTCCCACAATTCTCCCCTAATACAATTAAAGCTAACATTTTGTAAATATATCTCCAAGGAGAAATAGAATGGGGAAAGAAATTTCTGAAATTTTCCTAGATTAATAGAGACATAAAAACCTCAGGTTGAAGGAGCGAAAAAGAGACAAAGCTGTATGTAGTGCATTATTCCAAAACAAACTGCAGCATGAGCAAAAGCAGAGAAGAAAAGCCAGTTACCTCAAAAAGCCAACAAAAGGACCTACATCACACTTCTCTATGGCAACAATGGGGACCAGAAGATAATGGAATAGTATCTTCAAGATGCTGAGGGAAGGAAATTTAAACCTAAAGTTCACTGTAGCACTCACTAATCTGTCATCAGGAATGGGATCAAAACTGTGTTACCTGGGCGTGTGCTTTGCCTCACCTAACACTGTTACTAGCCCTGGTGGCCCATCAGAAAATCCTAGAGCTTTAAGGAAGATGCATGCCAGGTGCCACACCCTGTGACACTCTGACTTTGAGGGCAGGAATAGAGCTCAAGCATCCATGTATCTATTAAAGCAAACAGATTAATGGTTCTAACCAGGACTAGAAATCTAGAACAGTGGTTCACCATCCTAGATGTACATCTGATCATCTAGAAGAGGTGAAAAATATTGATATTCTCCATTGCCAACCAATAGATTTCAGTCTTGTTGGTTTGGGTAGCCTACACACCAATTCTAGCTACAGTTTTTTTTTTTTTTATTTATGAGATATTTAGAAATTCAAACAACATCTGGAGTCCAATTTTTGGGGCATGAACTCGTGAAAAAGCCATTTGTCTATGACTTTGCAGCCAGCTCAAGCCCAGACTCAGGCCCAGACTTGTGCCCCAAAAATGCTGAAATTAGCCACTTTTGCACATTTCCCTGTGCAGGTGGCTGGCTTTTTTACTTCTTTCTTCTCCTGGTGGGTTTTGGCTTTCACTTGGCACCCACACTAGGGAGCTATCTCACTTCACAGTCATCTGAATCATTATCATCAGAGATTTGGTGAGTTGATTAAGAATTCTTAAAGGGAGGAATTAGTTAAAAGAAAGTTTTTCCCACATTAAGAACTGGGAAACATTTTTACAATGTAAGGCATTTGGTCTCTGTTTGACTATATATTAAATGGTCTGAAAATGGAACAATTAAATGAGAGGATAATTAACATTGATGGGATAGATGTAATGTCAATTATAAATATTATTTGTTTGATTGTTTTTGTTTTATCATTTCAAAAAGTTGGTTAATATGAGTGCCAAGATAAAACTTTTAGAAAAAAACTTGTTAAAACAGATCATAGAAATATTCAGACACAGACAGAAGAATTTACAGGAGAACCAATCTCAATATTGCATTATAAGATTATAGAGAAACAGCCTAAGGCTTTCAAACAGTCATCCTTGACCTATCCAGTAACCTTACAGGAACTGCCAAGTGATAGATATTCTCAAGGCTGTGTAAGGGCTGACTGGACTCCTGTGCAAATGTTAGATTTGAGGAGATTCAGAGAAGCAATAGTATCATATGGCATCCACTCATCTTTCATGAAACAGATGTTAAACTTGTAGTCAACTTAAAATAGAATTATCCCTCAATACTGGAGTGATTTGGTTACAACAGTTTTAAAGGCTGGTCCCAAATTACAATGGAGGACCTAGTGGAAAGATGAGGGTAAGACCATTGAACAACAGAGTAGGGCTAGAGGTATTGAAATTTGCCAAGATCAACTTCTTGGAGAAGGCAATTATGATGATATACAAAGACAGTGTTAATACGATGACTACAACCTGGCTTTATGCTGAATGGAAGCCTTGGATGTTTGGGAAAGAATTGAAGAAGTAGGAAAGAAAACTGAGTCATTTACAAAAGTTATATGGGGGCCCAAAAGAAACCATCACTGATTTCTTATAAATATTGACTACAGCAGTAAATAGAATGATACCAAATTCAGAAGCTAGAGAGATAATAATTGTATCTATGGCTTTTGAAAATGCTACTGCATAATGCAAAAGGATAATTAGGTCATTAAAGGCAAGATCAGCACCCTTAGAAGAATGGATTCAAGATACAATTAATATTGAATCTTATGATCATGATGATGCTTGGATAGGAGAGGTGATTTCCAGAGGTTTGAAGAAAAATTGAAACATCAAATGTTTCAATTGTGGTAAACAAGGTCACCTAAAAAGGATCTGTAAACAGGGCATTCCTAGTAACAATGTTTTTCCTAGGAATATTCCCAATAGAATGCCCCTCCCTTCTGGATTATGCAGAAGGTGTGGTAAAGGCAGACATTGAACTAACAAATGTAGATCAACAAGAGACAGTCAAAGTAATCCTTTGTCATCGGGAAACTCCCTGAGAGGCCTCTTGCAGATCCCCATGTCAAATTTGGTTCAGTCTTTTCTTGTCACCATGGAAGAAACTCCTTCCCAGAGCAATTAAAGAACCTAATGGCTATCATATAAACAAACAAACAAACAAACAAAAAACATACTGCTCAGGGTGATAGAACAGCTATAGAAGAGTGAAGAAAAAATTTGGGAGAAACAATAAAGCAAGTTTTTTGGCAAACTTCTATAAATGGACAAAAACCAAAATTAAAAATACAAAAAATAAAGCTGGGCGGTGGTGGCGGATGCCTTTAATCCCAGCACTCGGGAGGCAGAGGCAGGAGGATCTTTGTGAGTTCCAGGCTAGCCTGGTCTACCAAGCGAGTTCCAGGAAAGGTGTAAAGCTACACAGAGAAACCCTGTCTTGAAAAAAAAATACAAAAAATGGCATTCTCATTGAAGGTCTTATAGACACAGGTGCAGATGTGACAATAATTGCATCAGAATCTTGCCATCCAAATTTGCCTCTTCAAGAGGTTAATGTTCAGCTGTTAGGGATTGGAATTTTATCTCAAGTGAAACAGAACATTAGATGTGTCAAAGGTATAGGCAAGAAGGACAGAGAAGAAAATTAAAGCCATATGTGGATAATAGAGCTATGGGAACATGGTTTATTACCACAATGGAGTACCCAGGTTAACATTCTTCCAATCTCAGAACCAAACCATAAACTAACATATGTTTCTGGGAAAAATATTAGAAGATATTATAAAGAACAGTCACCAAGCATTCAAATTGTACAAGAACAAGACACAACAGCTGCTGATCTTTCAAAGACACCAACAGCTCTACTTTTAAAATGGTCAACAGACAAGCCTGTATGGGTTCAGCAACGGCCTTAACAACAGAGAAATTGCAGGCCTTAGAACAGCTGGTACAAGAGCAGTTATATGCTCAACATATTAAAGAATCAACCAGCCCTTGGAATTCTCCTGTATTTGTTATTAAAAAGAAATTTGGTAAGTGGAGAATGGTAACAGATATAAGAGCTGTTAACAATGTAATTCAGCCAATGGACTCTCTACAATCTGAAATTCCTTTGCCGACTCTGTTACCTAAAGGATGGTCTCTTATAGTTATCAATTTAAAAGACTGTTTCTTCTCAATACCCTTACAAGAAAAAGACAGAAAGATTTGCCTTTACAGTGCCTACTTACAATAATTCTCAGCCTGTTAAGAGATATCAATGGAAGGTTTTCCCACAGGGAATGTTTAATAGCCCAACCCTGTGCCAATATTTTGTATGACAGTCATTGGAAGTAATACAAAAACAATTTACTCAATCTAGAGTTTATTATTATATAGATGACATTTTACTAGCTGATTCAAATGTAGATACTTTAGAAAGAATGTTTGAAGAAATAAAGAAAATTTTGCCTTGTTAGGGATTGCAAATTTCTCCTGAAAAGATACAAAGAGAGGGTTTGGCTGCCGGCCGGCGGCAGTCCTTGGTCGGGGAGCTTTCATGACGGCTCTTCGCTGCTCAGCTACACAGCCTCTTGGGCCATCTGGAGCCTCAGAACCTCTTTAGTGCCAGAGTTTGGGCCGCAGGCGGCAGGCGAGCAGCTCTTGCGCCCAGTGGGCCTCTAGGCAAGATGTCCCTGCCCATCGGGATGTGCCACCGGGCATTCAGTTATGATGATGCCCTAGAGGACCCTGCACCCATGACTCCTCCTCCTCCATCGGACATGGGCAGCATACCCTGGAAGCCAGTGATTCCAGAGCGCAATGACAAGCATCTTGACAAGACAGAGGAAGGAGGTGGCCAGTGTCTCTTCCCTTGCTGTGATTCCATCAACAGCCACTGACAATTCAGAGAAGGCTTCAGTAGTGAAGGCTAAAGCTACCCATGTCATCATGAATTCCCTGATCACAAAACAGACTCAGGAGAGCATCCAGCATTTTGAGCAACAAGCAGGACTGAGAGATACTGGCTACACACCTCATAAGGGCCTCACCACTGAGGAGACCAAGTACCTCCGAGTGGCAGAAGCACTCCATAAACTAAAGCTGCAGAGTGGAGAGACAACAAAAGAAGAGAAGCATCCTGCATCAGCCCAGTCCACCCTGAACAGCACCCCCTACTCCTCTCCCAAGCAGAAGTCCAGAGGCTGGTTCCCCTGTGATTCCTCCACTGCCTTACCTGGCCCAAATTCTCACACCATGGATCCTGGGAGTGGGAATGACAAGAACTCAGCAGAAAAGGGGAGCCTCTTTGGATCGAGGCCCCTGCAGAGGTCTGACTCTGGTTTTGCCATCCAGGCTTACAAAGGTGCCCCGAAACCCT
Source organism: Peromyscus leucopus (assembly GCF_004664715.2). Taxonomy (NCBI): domain Eukaryota; kingdom Metazoa; phylum Chordata; class Mammalia; order Rodentia; family Cricetidae; genus Peromyscus; species Peromyscus leucopus. Next base: position 8,467,505 of record NC_051085.1, read on the forward strand.
CTCCTATGGAGCTAATGCATGCTCAAGCCACACGAGTAGGTGACGATCCAGCAACCTTCAAACCTCCTAAGATGGATATCCCAGTGGTAGAAGTGAAGAAACCACCACCTCGAACCCATAATCTCAAACTCCGTGACCTGAATGTGCTCACACCCACTGGCTTCTAGAATGCTTTCTGTCCAGGGTCTGCAACTTTCCCTGGGCTCTGACACAGGAGTGATGTAGTTAACTGGAGGCTGGAGTGACATTGTGCAGATTGTCCTTGTGTGAGAGAAACCATTTTGCACTGTGGAAAATGTCAGTGGTGCTGAGGGGGACCTCACTTTTTTTTTTTTTTTAAATCATTTATCCTAGAGGAGGATTTGATCTTTGCTTTCTTAGGTAAATAGTGCTGTTGTGCTTCCAAAACTATCAACGTGAGCAGTTACAAATCATGATAGAGGTGCCCACCAACTCATTTGGATAGCCATGGCTTCTTGACATGCTTTAGCCTTGTGAGTGGGCCTGGACTTGTCTGAGAGCTGGGTACAGCTCATGACCACACTTGGCAGGACCCTGGCTCTTTAAGTTGAATCACGGGTTCTTTTTCCTGATTAGTCCAGTGTACACTTTGTCCTGACCCTACAGTTGGAGGGTTGTCTATCTGCTGTGTCACAGAACAAACACTAGTCTCACATGGCTTCTTTTGCACTTTAACATGAAATTAATTGAGCTCCTAATTAAGTCTACTGGTTTCATGATGATAAATGACTCCTTTTCCCCCTCCCCTTACTGGGTCTTGCTCATGCTAGGCAAGTGCTCTACCACTGATTTTCACCCCTAGTTCCTAAATCCTAAGTTTTTTTTAGTTGTGTGTGTTTCGTTTTTTGAGATAGGGTCTTACTATGCAGCCTTGGCTAGGCTGGAATTCATTCAGTAGACTCAAAGAGAAGATCTACCTGCCCCTGCCTTCCAGTTCTGAGATTAAAGGCATATACCACCACACCCAGCTCAAGCTTTTGTTAAAGATAGGTACAATTGGATTATAGTCTTCAGGTTCATCTGAACTTGGTTTCACCTTATTGTGATAACCTTGAGAGCATTTTCCACCAAGTTAACCTCTATGTTCAGTAACACATCTTACTGAGGAAAGGATTCTCATTGTTCACAGGTCTGTTGGTCTTGCACACTGTCACATTCACTTGCTAGATCATTTTAGAAATTAGTCTGTTCACATAATGAGCTAACCTCACAGAGAAGCTCTGGAGTCTAAGATTGTTGTAAAAATTAATTTATTTGTGTTATCTTGTATTGACAATAAAAATCTTTACTACTTTCTCAAAAAAAAATACAAAGAGAAATCCTATTAATATTTAGGATATAAAATATGTCTACAAAAAATTTGACCCCAAAGGTGTAAATTAGGTGAGATCAATGATGAACTCTTAATGACTTTCAGAGATTGTTCAGAGACATTTCCAATTTATAGACTACTATTGGGGTAAAAAATGATGAACTAAGAAATTTCTTCAAAACCTTAGAGGGTGACAAAGACTTAAATAGTTGAAGAGAATTATCAGTTGAAGCTGAGAGAGAATTGGCTTTGGTGGAAAAAAAATACAGGATGCACATGTGGATTGTTTAGATCTAGAGCTTGATTATTTTACTCTCTAAGCATTCTCCTACAGGAATTTTAATGCACAGGGAAGATATTATATTGGAATGGATATTTTTACCAGATAAACAGAGTAAAAAATTAAAAATTTATGTGGAAGAGATCTCTGAGTTGATTTTAAAAGGAAAATTGAAACTTTGTCAATTTGCAGTAATAGACCCAGAAGAAATTATAGTAACTTTAAATAATGATGAAATTGACAAGCTATGGGCAGAAAGTGAACCTTGGCAAAGAGCTTGCAGTAATTTTTTGTGAGAGATTAACAAAAAATATCCCAAAAGTAACAGAATTAAACTTATAAAGAGAACTAAGTGGATCCTACCTCACATTGTAAGGAAAACACCAATATCTGGAGCCCCTACATTTTATATTGATGCAAACCAAAAAGGAAAGGTAGGTTGCAAATCAGAAAATTTAAGTAAAGTGGCTCAAAGTCCTTATAATTCTGTCCAAAAATTAGGATTACATGCCATTTCAATGATATTAATGGATTTTGAAACCTCTAAACATAGTTACTGTGGGGCGTTTACCCACCACCCCCCCACACAGTTCCCCAGAGTTTTCTTGAGTGTGAGCAGCAGGAAATATTAGATAGAAGGATTTATTGCAGAGAATATTGCGGAGATAAACAAATAGAAAATAAAGGATAGCCTCGAGTGGGCCTGGAACCTATTCCAATGGACCCTGACTGTCTCTGCTCCAGGGTTTTTATAGAGACACCAAGGGGTGGAGCAAAAGACCTCCTCCCCAGCACATCCAAGTGCAGAACATCTCAGACACCTCCACTCAGGCCCGTGGTCCTAATCATCCTCTATGCGGACCTGCTGGGTAAAGCCACGAGGAACCCTAGAATGGCTCCCACAAGTTACTGAATCTCAGTATGCAGAAAGAGTGGTCTTACACATTGAAACTGCTGAATTTATCTATGATGAGTCAGAATTAACTTTGTTATTTATTCAGTTACAAGAAATAATCAGGAATAGGAATCATCCCTTATATATAACTCACACCCAATCCCATAAGGGTCTACCAGGCCCTCTTGCACAAGGTAATGACAAGATCAATCAACTACTGATAGGAAATATGCTGGAGGCCTCAGAATTTCATTAAAAAAAATCATGTCAATAGTAAGGGTTTAAAAAGGGATTTTTCCATAACCTGGCAGTAAGCCAAGGAAATTATAAGGAAATATTCTACTTGTTTTTTTTTTTACAATCAAATTCCACTACCTGCAGAATGTAACCCAAAGGATACTCAGAAGAATGAAATCTGGCAGATGGATGTGTTTTACACCACACCATTGATACCTGTTCAGGATTTCAATGGGCAACTTCTCTGAGTTCCAAAAAAAGCTGATTCTGTGATCACACATTTGCTAGAAGTTATGGTCATCATGGGGACACCTGTGGAAATTAAAACTGACAATGCACCAGCATATGTCTCTGGTAAAATGAAACAATTTTTTGCTTATTAAAATGTAAAGCATATTACAGGTATGCCACACAATCCTACAGGCCAAGTAGTCATAGAAAAATCAAATCAAACTCTAAAGGATATGCTAAATAAACAGAAATGGGTAACAAAAGCCCCCAGAAATAGATTACATAATGCTCTATTAACTTTGAATTTTCTCAGTGCTAATGAGAAATGAACAACTGCTACAGAGAGACATTGGATAAAAAACAAAACAAACAAACAAAAAAACTACAGAGTTAAATCAGCCTATATACTTTAAAGATGTGCTGACCTCAGAATGGAAACCAGGATATGTGTTACATTGGAGATGAGGTTTTGCTTTTGGTTCCACAGGAGAAGAAAAGCTATGGATACTATTAAAATTGATAACGATTTTATTTGAACAAGAGAGACCTCATAATTGGAAGAGGTGATAGTTCATCAACCAGTGTGACCATTCAATTTAAATTAACTTATACCACTAATGAAAGCTTTTCATTTGATCAGATATAACTTGCCAAAAGGGAATCTCCCCAAGTTAGGGTTGGGGAAGAGTTTTGTTTTTGTCTTTCAGGAGAATGAAGGCTAAGACATCTGAAGAACACTGGACAAATGAGACATTTGAAGAAAAAGGACAAATCATCCAGAAAAAAATGTCCCAAGGGAAAAAAACAGTAAATTGGCCTACTGGTATATAACATATCTAACAGGATGAAATTTCATAAGTCTTCCTAAATGTTTGTTTCTGCTGTACTCTACAGACACATAATGCAAATGGTATTTATGTCCTAGTTCAATTAAAAATTAAAGCTGGCTTTAGAGTTGGAGTGTGGCTCTCTCCTTCTCTAAACCCAAGCATACACGTCAAAAGAAAATGAAAAATCTTTGTATCATGTCAGAAAAGCCACCTGATATGGAACAGAAGAAAAACTGAAATTAAGGAACTATTAATCTCATGATTCTTTACTCTTTAAAACTTTTCATGCTATTAATGGTCATATAGAGTACTAACTAATTCTAGAAAAAAAGGCTTCATCTAGCTTCCTGTACATGATTTCAGGTTTGAGTCTCTATCAGTTTTATGCAGTGAACCATGACCATACCTAACTGCAACTTTGAAGTCTCCAAAAAGATGATGGGACCCCACAACAATGATTCCACATGGACAATGATAATACCACCAAGCTGACAAACACTACCCAAAGATTGGCTTTGGACTATATACTGCTCAGGACAATATCAAGATGGCTAGCTGAGATGATACAGCCTCACAGACTACTCCAATCAGGACTTGACTGTAATCCTAAATTTTCTTTATGTCCCTATAAGACTATGAGTGCCCCCAAGCAGCAGGAAGTAGCCTAGAAAACTATACTCACATTCCCAAAAAAATGATTATTATGTTTGTCTTTGTTTAGGGGTTGGTTAAAAATTGTTATTGGTCATAGTCAATCTTTTTCTAAAAGAAGAAAGGAGGATGTGATGTAGAAATGTATTATATAGAAATGATAAGATAAAAGGTACATTATTGAATCTACTCTGAAAAAAAGATATAGAAATAATAGGATAAAGGGGTAGGTTATTGAATCTACTCTGAAAAGAAAAAAAATAGATACAAGATAAAAGGTAGATTATTAAATCTACTTTTGAAAAGCAACTACTAATTTTAAATATTTCACATTAGATTGGATTTTTGTATATTGTATACAAATTTTATGTTAATACAAATTTGAGATTATTTTTGTTAGAACATGCTGTATATATGTTTCTGATCTTGTTCAAGGTATTGTACCTATACAACTCATTTAACAATGTAATGTGGGGTTGGAAATTTAGCTCAGTAGCAGAGCACTTACCTAGCAAACACAAGCCCTGGGTTTAGTCCTCAGCTTTGAAAAAAAAAAGTTATTTGGGCTGGAGAGATGGCTCAGTGGTTAAGAACACTGACTGCTCTTCCAGAGGTCCTGAGTTCAATTCTCAGCAACCACATGGTGGCTCACAACCACTTGTAATTAGATCTGGTGCCCTCTTCTAACCTGCAGTTACACATGCAGGCAGAATACTGTATATATAATAAATAAATCTTTTTAAAAAACAATGTAATGTAAATTACTAGTCCTTGAAAGTTATTATTACCAACAATTTAGGATATAAAGAAATGAAAGTTAGTAGTTAGTTATTACAAATAAACTTATAGTCATATTAGCTATGCTTTCAAGGTCAAGCAGAGACATATTTTAGATAGACAGGTCATCTTCAAAAACTTTAGAGATCTACATACTATGGCATTTAAGATGTTTCAGTGACATAGATTCTTTTTGTTATGACAATGAGATGTGTCTGTTCCTGGCAGCACCAATCTACTTCAAAGAAGACAATGGGCATCAAAGAGACTCAACATGGAGTTTACTTTCTTTGTGGCAAAAGTTAGTCACTGGGCAAGAAAGTGCCCTTGTCTCAACTGTTGATAGTATACTGTCCAAAATGGACAAGCAGGACACAAAAGAAAGTGTAGGGCCCTGGCCCCCCATTTTGGGTAGCTGTGCCATGCTTGTTGACCCTAACCAAATGTCCTCCCTATGCTGATTCCCTGCCAGTTTCCTTCTTACTGGATGTTCTTTGTTGTGTATCCAGTATTTGGTGTAAACAGCTTAGATGCAGGAATGTAGAATATTCGGTAGCAAACTTCTGCCCTCCGGGGTTCCTCCATTGTGCTATAAGCCTCTATTTAAGGTTTTCTCCCTCTTTGAATACATGGCATTCAGCATTCTGCTGAGGCGAATGACCCGCTGTCTCTTGTCTCTGTTTTTTAATCCATAGCCCCTCGCTCACACAGGTGAACGGGTGGTGGTAGTACATGTGTTAGCACAACAAGAAAGTACTGTCTAACCTTCCCAAGACAAGGTAGGAAGGCCCTTCAGAAAATCCTGCTTCACAGATGAGTCTGTCAGATATGCTAGGCTTGTAGGCAGAAGATGGATGTCCCAACGTTACAGAGGAACCTTGGGTGACTGTCCAGGCAGCCAGCTGTTTCTGTCATTTCTCACATTTTTTTGGAAGTCAATTATTTGTACTTCCTGCTTACTCAGTAAATGTTATTTCCTTCTCAGGTCTCTTTGGGAGTTGAAGACAGATAGTTACAGTTTTCCTTGCTAACAAATTCAGAGAAGAAACACACTAAAGAGATGTACAGTGTATAGGTTTGAAAGACATCAAAAGATAGATTGGGTTGGTAATACAAGTTAGGATAGAAAGTGAATTAGATACAACACTTTGGATTCACCAAAATAGGATAAATAATGGAGTATTTTCCCTGAATCTGTCAAATGTTAATGTACTGAACATTATTAATGTAATTATTGACTGTACATATTGTATATAGTTTTTCTTATATTAGTTATAACCATCTTTTATTATTTTAGACAAAAAAGGAGAAATGTGATATATTGTGTACCCTAATAAAATTTACCTGAAGATCAGAGAACAGAACAAGCCACTAGATTAAACATAGATGCCAGGCAGTGGTGGCACACACCTTTAATCCTAGCATTCATGAGGCAGAGATCCATCTGGATCTCTGTGAGTTCAAAGCCACCCTGGACAACTTGAGATAGACTCAGTCTAGGAGAGAAACAGAGCCAGACAGTGGTGGCACACACCTTTAGTCCCAGCACTTGAGACCTCATGCCTTTGCTTGGGAAGCACACACACCTTTAATCCCAGGGAGTGATGGCTGGGCAGAGAAAGGTACATAAGGTGTGAAGAGACAGGAACTAAAGCCTTTTCTGTTGAGGAAGCTCATTTGGCTAGAGGCCTCTTAGCTACCTTTTTCAGACTAATGAGTACTAGAGGTAAGACGTGGCTTGTTCCTTTGTCTCTCTGATCTTTCAGCACTTACCCCAATATCTGGCGCCAGGATATTTTTTATTAAGACTGTTTAGAATTCATGTTACAACCAATCTTTTGTTTTGTTTTGTTATAGCAATCCATGTGATACTTACACATACTCAGTGAATGAGTAGACCTGTGGTAAGTGCTGTTGGTGGTCAGGAGGAATCAAGGGTCTGTGCAAAGAAGGGCTGATCTTCGGCACCACAGCAGTCTTACCAGGAGGCCTTCTGGTCAAAGGAGCTTGTTCATTTTGTGGTAGGAGCTGATTCCCAGGTATAATGAGCCTGGGGGCCACCAAGAGCACAGACTCAGGGAAAAGTCACAACTTTCGTGCCACCTCTGTGACTCCATGACCTCAGCTTAGTGGTCTCAAGCCAGGGGTGTGGAACCAGGCAGAGCACAGGGATGGTGGCTTTCTTCCCAAGGTCTTACTGGCCTGGTCTTCTAAAGTGACTAGATAGTTCAGCTACCCAAGGATTCTGGCCATGAGTGTAGTATTCTCTGTGATATATTCAAGCTGTGACGTCTTTAGTAAGAGCTAGATTTTTACAGTTCTTAAGGAAAATCAGTGAGGAGGCTAATGAGAAATCTTGACAAATGGGTCTTAACTACTTTTTTCTAGTTTAAGTAGGGGAACCTGTCCATTGATAATTTTCTCTGCCAGTCATTCAACAAATGTTATCGTATATCAGGCCCGGCACCTCTAGTTAACGTAAAAGTGTTGAACAAACCAGACGTGTCCCTCCCATATGAGGCTTAAAGCCTAAATTGACAAAATGATACCCTTCGGGCTGATGATAGCCTTCGGCCTGTTTTTAAATAAAGCTTTACTGAAACACGACTATGGCCATATGTTTACATATTACTTATGACTGCTCTCAGGCTACCAGGACGGTGTTGAGGAGCCGAGTGGTTACAAAGGAGCCTCTGCAGCCTGCCTGGCCTTGATCATTTGCCCTCAGGTTTTTATGAAATCAGTTCCTCAGTCCCAGTCCTGGTGGAGGACTGAAGGGCTTCCATGTCACAGCAATCCACTCGTTTTTAATAAACCATGTTCATTAAGCCGCTAAATAAGCTGAGTGGGGTCAGCTTACGGCTTTTCCTGGGTCCAGGCATTGCCTGCCAGAAGCTGTGTCTGGGCCTCTAAGCCTGTCACGGCAGCTGTGTGGTCAAGCTGTTTTGGGCCCCCATCACATGGCCATCATG